>NC_132924.1:82849169-83084169 GCF_047675955.1 Chlorocebus sabaeus | reverse complement strand
GTGGAAAAAAAAAAAGACTTAGTCCTTTGCATTCCCTTCATGGTAAAAATGAAGTTATTTCGTTAACATGTACTTAGATAATTTTACATTCTTATAGTGCATATTTAAATTTGGATTAAAAAACAACCTACATCATAAGATTTTACATCATCTGAAAGAATATTTTAATTGGTCCATCTGGCATTTGAAATAATGCGGTACTTATTATAAAGCAGGTGTTAGACACTTCTGAATATTCTGTCCTTAATTAAAGCTTAAAGAAAGTAAGATTACATTTTCTATTTTAAACTTTAAAAATCTAAAGTTAGTAGACATAAATAACAAAATGTATGGAATCATATGATTTTAAACATTCAATAACTAATGATTAGATATTATTTATTGAACTTTAATTCCTGACATACTTTTGTTTTGAATTTGAGAAATGTAACAATGGGTGTCAATATTTGGAAATTATTTATGTTCAAACTTTGTTTATTCGCCCTAATTAAGAAAATTTGGTATACTCTTGAGTGTCATAGTTCAGCAAACACTTTAGAAATAAAAATATATTTGACTGTGGTTTTTAGGTATCTTTATTCAGAAGAAAATGAAACTATTGTTTGATACCTCAAAGTTAAAATGTATTCAAAATATGTGGCCTGAATTAATAAACACATTTATAAAAGATTATCTTGGGTTCCTTTAAACTATATTCTTTCATAGTTTGAAAGAATTTTTCAGAGAATTTGGTGACCATTTAGAGTCCATACGATCTCTCTGCAAAAATAAACATCAGCTTATGAGTCCTCCTTATAATCCAGACATAGAAAATCATAAAATTTAAGAAAGATAATAGTACTGTTATTTAGGTGTGCAACAGGTTAAGAAGCAATACATAAAGAATGTCTGTGAATCACATCAAGGAAGATTTAAATCTCCAGTGAAAGAATCTAGGGTTACTTTTGGCCAACTCAATTCAAAACTTCTATTAACGTTTAGTTAAATAAATGGAAGAGTAGTTCAATCAGAATATAGTTCTAATATTGAAGAGCGATGTAAGCCTCCCAGATCCACTTGCATGTATGGATTTTCTCTGCAAATAGGTACTGCAAGTGGCAACAGACATCAAAAGGAAGCAATCAATAAGCAAAATTCTATGCAAGAATACAGGCAAATTTAATTATATAGATATGGCATCTATTTTCTAGGATTTTATAATCCCAAAAAGCAACCGGAAGCTTACGTCAGTATATTTAGATGCCAGGAGAGCAATAAAAAATTAGTGCTCTGAGAAATAAAATAAACCATGTATTTGTATTTTGCCAGTTATATCTACAACTGACAAAATTAATCGAGACAGATGATACAATTATGATTTACAATTATGACCAGCGGGATGTGACAGTGTGCTGTCTCACTGGAAGTTCACTGTTCCCTGGCACAGGTCTCTAGGCTTCCTGCCTTGGAAACACAGCAGCAGGCTTCATGGGAAGGTGAAGAGCTTCCCTAAGGATGAACCTTCCAAGCCATTCCACCTCACAGCCTTCCTGGGATGCAAGGCTGGCATGGCCTACATCATGTGAGAAGCTGACAGCCCAGGATCCAAGGTGAACAAGAAGGAAGTGGTAGAGGCTGTGACCATTGTGGAGACACTGCCCATGGTAGTTGTGGGCATTGTGGGTATATGCAAACCCCTCAAGGCCTCCAGACCTTCAAGACTGTCTTTGCTGAGCACATCAGCAATGAGTGCAAAGGTGCTTCTACAAGGACTGGCATAATCTATAAAGATGATCTTTACCAGCTACCGTAAGAAATGGCAGAATGAGGATGGCAACAAGCAGCTGGAGAATGAATTCAACAGCATGAAAATGTACTGCCAAATCATCTCTATCATTGCCCATACTCAGATGTGCCTACTTCCTCTGTGCCAGAGAAGGCACCCCTGATGGAGATCCAGGAGAACTGAGGCACTGTGGCTGAGAAACTGGACTGGGCCCGTGAGAGGCTAGAGCAGCAGGTACCTGTGAACCAATTGTTTGGGAAGGACAGGGTAATTGATGTCATTGAGGTGACCAAGTGCAAAGGCTACAAAAGGGGTCACCAGTCATTGGCACACAAAGAAGCTGCCCCACAAGACCCACCAAAGGCTGTGTAACACTGCTTGAATTGGGACATGGCATCCTGTCTGTGTGGCCTTCTCTGTGGCATGTGCTGGGCAGAAAAGCTACCATCACTGCACGAGAATAACAAGATCTATAAAATTGGCCAGGGCTACCTTATGAAGGATGAAAAATGGATCAAGAACAATGCCTCCACTGATGACAACTTGTCTGACAAGAGCATCAACCCTCTGGGTAACTTGGTCCACTATAATGAAGTGACCAATGACTTTGTCATGCTGAAGGGCTGTGTGGTGGGAATCAAGAAGTGAGTGCTCACCTCCGCAAGCCTTTGATGGTGCAGACCAAGCGTCCTGCTCTGGAGAAGACTGACCTTAAGTTCATCAACACTGTTTCCAGGTTTGGCCGTGGCCACTTCCAGACCATGTAGGAGAAGAAAGTGTTCATGGAACCGCTAAAAAAGACCAGATTGCAAAGCAAGAAGGAGCTTAATGCCAGGAACAGATTTTGCAGCTGATGGGGTCTCAATAAAAGTTATTTTCCACTGGAAAAAAAAAATTAGATAGGCTTTCAAAACTTAACAGACAAGACTAGATTCTGAATAATGATGGCAAAAATATAGAATTTGGAAAGAAGTAATTTGAAAGAAACCTTTATATATAATTTCTAGAGAGTTTAGGCTGATTTGATAGGTTCAAAATAATTTAAAGAGTAGTTATTGATAAGTAAAGCACTGTGTTAAGTGTCTCCAGAAATACAAAGATGAGAATGCACTAATCCTGTGTTTAAGGTATCTGCCTAAGTGGGAACAGATTTATATGCACAAATATTCTTAAGTAAAACACATGACATCTGCCATGTGATTGAATGAAGCAAAGATAAATAAATCAGTAAAGTCATATGACAAAGTGAATTCTACTTTGGGAGAATTTCTCACAAAAATGTTAGCTTTTGAGATGCATCTGAGAAGGGAAAAAAGAAGTATTTTAAACATTAAATATAAAAGCAAGGTTGCTCTAGACCAGTGGTGTCTGATAGAACTTTCTGCTATGAGAGAAATGTTATTTATCTGTAGTGTCTGATAGGATAGCCATGAGCCACTTGTGGCTATTAAAAACTTGAAACTTTAAAACTGAATTCTGAAGCTTATTTAATTTAAATTTAATGGTTACTATATTGAACAACACAGTTTTAGGCAGAGGAACCAGCTTGAGTAGAAGTAGTAAAGCTTGAGAGAGCATGGGATGCTATGTTTACAGGCAGCCACCTCTCTGCTCTCACTAGAGTAGAGTTGGGTGACAAAGTGAAAAGCAAGGTTGAAATCAAATATCCAGGCAAAATTTTGGAAGCTTTTGCATATTGGGCCATTAGAGAGTAGGCAATGAAAGTTTTTGAATAGGTTTGAGTCAAGCTCAACCTTGGGATTTAGGAAGAAAACCAGCGACTGTGAATCAGAGTCGAGATCAGGTGAGACGTGACCGTAACAATTCAAACAAGAGAATGTGAGATATTATTTTAAGACAAAGAAAGGAAAATTATATATGCAAAGGAAAATTTAGGGAGACATTTATCATATTGGCTTAATGTGGTTTCCCCAAACTAAGGAGAAAATTTCGAGTAAAACTTACAAATGTAAGCAGCATTTTTTTTTTTTCAGAGTTTCTGGGAAAAGGAAGAAAATGACACAGGGAAAGGGTGGCAGCCAATACTGTGTGAGTGACCTAGCCAGCAAGCAACATGGGTGACTGGAGTTCATTCTTACAGGGAAACACTGGAGGATGGTATAACGCATGTGCTTCAAAATTATCCCAACAAAAGATCAAAAGAGCTGAGACATTACCATCGATCACCAGTTAAAGACTGTTTCCAGGGGATGCAGGACTTCTGGCCTGTTGTATGCTGGGATAGATTAGCCTTCCATAGCTTCAGAAAAAAAACCCAAAAACCTGAGAAGTAGAAACACAGATAATAGGATTCAAAAGCCCTCAGGTAGACATAGAAATGGCAGCATGCAAAGGCTTAATCAGAGTTCTATCAGTGTCTGCTTCATACATGTAACATGTAATATAGCACCAGGTATGCCACATGTCTTATACAATCAAATTAAAATATGTATAAACATACTAACAGGCGAACTGCTTATATAATGAGAGAGATGGTAAATAATTTAAAAAATAAGAATAGTAAAAAATACATTCATATTGAAAAACCAAAAATATGTCTATAGAGTATTACCACTTTCAAATTTAGCCGCAAGAACAGATAAGATTGTATGTTTTTGGTGCTAGTGGTTCTCAGAGGGTTTTCCAGGCCACTTTAGTGGCCTGCCAAGTCTTCATGGGTGTGCACTATTTTTGATAAATACATAAAGCCTATTGTGCTATAATTGAGTACTGTATCTTTTCTGTTGTGACACTATCTGACAAGCTAAAAAGCGAGAGATGAGACATAGCACACTATGAAGCCAGACACGTCTAAATGTGTTTATTAAAACATGTGATAATTTTTTTGGTGAAAAGAAATATTTTTACTGAATTCTGACACCATAAAAGATGAGTAAGTTTATTAACTAGGCAACCTGGGATACTTGCATAGACACCAGGAGATATTGTGGCACTGTAATAATGATAGCATTTCAGTTATTGCTGACATTTCTATGTGGTTTGAATCCCTTCATCACTTTATGTTTGTTACCAGAACTAATAATATCCCAAATTGCACAAGTTTGAAAGGAAAGTTTGGTAAACGTTAGCCAAGGTAAGGAATGTGTTATGATAATTCATCATTAAGTTACTGCAATTTGTGAATAATGTTGAAAATGTATTCATTATTATTGAATGCACGGTACGTAAAGAAGACATTTTCTTAACTTGCTTACTATTGAATATACCAATAGACACTGAGATGTCAATAAGACATACTCATTACAAATTAATTGTACAATTAAAGCCATATAAGACTTAACAGTATCAAAAAAAGTGCTGTAAATTTAAGAGAGTCTCTTTTAACATTCAAAATAATTTTAGTAGATTTTTTTTTTCTGGTGAGGTTATTTGGACAAAGAAATGGTCCAAATTCTCAAAGTCAAATGAGCCAGTGTTTTCTCTTCACATATTCTTTTCTTTTTCTTCAGCAATTGATCTCCCTAAGCATAGCTGTATGTGTGGTTACACAGTATAGAATCTGTATTTCCAGCCTCCCTTGCAACTAGATTTTCTATTTGTTCTGATCAATGGTATATAAACGGAAGAAAAGGTGCATTTAACTTCTAGGAAATATACTTAAAAGGAGGAGAAATGTCCTTCTTCTGTCTTTTCTTCCTTCTGGCTATAAGGCAGATGTGACAGCTGCAGCTGGAAAAGCTAGTCTGGGCTATAAGGTAGATGCCATCATTTAAAGAAAGCAGACAAATCAGAAAAATAATATAGGCCTCGCTTATTGATAATTGTGAAGAATAGACACCAATTCTTTTTTCATATAATTATGTATAAAAAAAGCATTTATTCTTAGACAATAGTATTTTGGTTTTTTGTGACTAAGTTAAGTCAAGCTTAATTTTAAGAGGAAAACCTCCATTTTCATTTTTGCAATTATTTTCTACACGTAGTTGTATTCTTGCGCTGGTGGCATAAACTTGCCTTAAAGAAGATGGTTAGATTTTGGAAACAAATTACATCTGTAATATAAATACATGTCAAGGCCCATTGTTTCCACGAGAGTGGTCATGTAGAGTCAAGATTTCATATAAGAAATCAAAAAGATCTCCTTTCAACTTGAATAGATACATCAGAACATTTCCCATGGGAAACCAAAGAATTTAGTATGAAAGAATAGTTGTTCACTGTTGGTGCCCATTTGTCTCCAAAGCAAAGAAATAGGTTTAAAAGAAATTCTAAATTCTAGACTTAAACTCAACACTTGATCAATTGGACCTAATAGACATCCACAGACCATCCAATAATCACAGAATATACATCCTTCTCATTGGTGCATAGAACATATTGATTGGTCAAAAAGCAAGTATCAATAGATTCAGAAAAACTAAAATCATACGAAGTATACTCTTGGACCACAGTGCAATTAAAATAGAAATCAGTTTCAAGAAGAACTCTCAAAACTGCACACATTTATGGAAATCAAACAACCTGCTCCTGAATAACTCATGGGTAAACTCAAAATTAAAGTAGAAGCTTAAAAAATGAAATTAATGGAAATGCAGACATGGCTTACACAAATCTGAGATGTAGCTAACGTAGTGTTTAGAGCAAAGTTTATAGCCTAAAACCCTTTATCGAGAAGTTAAAAAGATCTCAAATAAACAATCTAATTTTGCACTTAAAAGAATTAGAGGCCGGGCGCGGTGGCTCAAGCCTGTAATCCCAGCACTTTGGGAGGCCAAGACGGGCAGATCATGAGGTCAGGAGATCGAGACCATCCTGGCTAACACGGTGAAAACCCATCTCTACTAAAAAATACAAAAAACTAGCCGGGCGAAGTAGCGGGCACCTGTAGTCTCAGCTACTCAGGAGGCTGAGGCAGGAGAATGGCGTAAACCCGGGAGGCGGAGCTTGCAGTGAGCTGAGATCCGGCCACTGCTCTCCAGCCTGGGCGACAGAGCGAGACTCCGTCTCAAAAAACAAAACAAAACAAAAGAATTAGAATAAAAAGAATAAAACAACCCCAATACTAGCAGAAGAAAATAAATAACTAGAATTTTAGAAGAACTCAATGAAATTGAGATGCAGAAATCTATTAAAAAATCAATGAAACCAATAGTTTGTTCTTTGCAAAAACAAACAAGATTGATAGACTGCTAGCTAGATTAATAAAGAAAAAAGAGAAAATAAAAATAAGTAAATCAGAAATTATAAACATAATATTACAACTGATCCCACATAAATACAAAGATCCTCAGAAAATACTATGAACAACTCTGTGCATGCAAATTAGAAAATATAGAGGAAATGGATAAATTCCTGGAAACACACAGTCTCCCCATATTGAATCAATAAGAGGTTGAAACCCCAAATAGACCAATATCGAGCTCTGAAATTGATTCAGTAATAAAACACCTACCAACAACAACAACAAAAATTCCCTGGACCAGATGGATTCATAGCTGAACTTTATCAGATGTACAAATAAGAACTGGTACCCAATCCTACTGAACCTGTTCCAAAAAAGTTGAGGAGGAGGGGCTCCTCCTTAACTCATTCTATGAGACTAGCATCAACCACATACCAAAATCTGGCAGAGACACAACACAAAAAAGAAAACTTCATGTCAATATCCCTGATGAACATAGATGCAAAAATCCTCAATACTAGCAAATTGAATATAGCGGCACATCAAAAAGTTAATATACTATGATTAACTAGGCTTTATTTGTGGGATGGAAGGCTGGTTCCACACACAAATCAATAATTGTGATTAACCCCTTAAACAGAATTAAAAATAAAACCATATGATCACTCAATAGATGCAGAAAAAGCTTCCAATAAAATCCAACATTTCTTCATAATTAAAACCTTCAAAAAACAAGGCATCAAAGGAATATACCTCAAAATAATGAGCCATCTATGACAAACCCATAGCCAACATCATGCTAAACAGGCAAAAGTTCCCTTTGAGAATTGGAACAAGAAAGGATACCCACTTTCACCACTCTTATTCAACATAGTACTGGAAGTCCTAGCCAGGGCAGTCAGGCAAAAGGAAGAAATAAAAAGCATCCAAAGAGAAAAGAAAAAATCAAACTATCTCTGTTCACTGATAATATAATTCTATACCTATAAAACCCTAAATTATCTACCAGCAGACTCCTAGAGCTGATAAACAATTTTAGTAAGGTTTCAGGATATGAATTAATGTACAAAAATCAGTAGCATTTCTATATATCAATAATGCCCAGGATGAGAGGCAAGTCAAAAACACAATCCCATTGACAATAGCAACAAAGAAAATGAAATACCTAGGAATACAGCCACCCAAGGAGGTGAAAGATCTCTACAAGGAGAACTAAAAAACGCTGCTGAAAGAAATCAGAGTTAACTCAAATAAGTAGAAAAACATAGCATGGCTCATGTATTGGAAGAATCAACATTATTAAAGTAGCCATACTGCCCAAAGCAATTTACAGATGCAACACTACTTTTATCAAACTACCAATGTCATTCTTGACAGAATTAGAAAAAAGTTATTCTAAGTTTCATATGGGCCTTAGAGCTCAAATAGTCAAAGCAATTCTAAGCAAAAATAACAAAGCTGGAGGCATCACAATACCCAACTTTAAACTTTATTATAAGGCAATAGCAACCAAAACAGCACAGTACTGGTACAAAAACAGACCCATAGACTAATGAAACAGAATAAGAAACTCAGAAATAAATCTTCACACTTGTAAACATCTGATCTTTGATAAGGCTAACAAAAACAAGCAAAGGGGCAAGGATTCCCTATTCAATAAATGGTGCTGGGATAGCTGGCTAGTCATATGCAGAAGAATGAAACCAGGCCCTCACCTTTTACCATATAGAAGTGTTAATTTGAGATGGATTAAATATTTAAATATAAGACCTCAAACTATAAATGTCCTAGAAGAAAGCCTAGGAAACACTACTGTTAATATGGACTTCGGCAAAAAAAAAAAAAAAAAAAAAAAAAATATTGGCTAAGTCTCCAAAAGCAAAATTTGACAAGTAGGGGATAATAAAACTAAGGAGCTTCTACACAGGAAAAGATACCATCAGAGTAAACAGAAAACCTAAAGAATGGGAGAAAATATTTACCATGTATCTGACAAAGGTATATATAACATTCAGAATCTATAAGAAACTTAATAAATGAACAAATAGAAAACAAATAACCCCATTAAAAAATGGACAAAGGACATGAACAGACACTTCTGAAAAGAAGATATAGTCGAGCGGTAGGGGGCTAGGGGAGCGATAACATTAGGAGAAGTACTTAATGAAGGTGACGGGTTGATGGGTGCAGCAAACCACCATGGCACATGTATACCTGTGTAACAAAACTGCATGTTCTGCACATGTAACCCAGAACTTAAAGTATAATTTTAAAAAAGAAAATAAATGGCAAACACTGTTGAAAAATCTTTATCTTCCCTAATCATTGGAGAAATGCAAATCGAAACCACAAGACAACATTTCACACCAGTCAGAATGACTATTATTAAAACATCAAAAAGCAGCAGATACTGGCAAAGCTGCAAAGAAAAGGGAACACCTATACACTGTTGGTGGAAATGTAAATTAGTTCAGGACTGTGGAAAGCACTTTGGAGATTTCTCAAAGAACTACCATTCAGAGTTCCCATTCAATCCAGCAATCCCATCACTGTGTATATACCCAAAGGGAAATAGATATTTGTACTAAAAAGACACATACATTCCTATGTTTATCACCACACTATTCACCGTAGCAAAGACATGGAATCAACCTAGGTGCCCATCAATGGAGGACTGGGTAAAGTAAATGTGTACGTTTATACCATAGCATACTATGCAGACAAAAAAAAAAAGAGAGTGAAATCATAACCTGTTCAGCAACATGGATACAACTGGAGGCCATAATCCTAAGCTAATTAATGCAGGAACAGAAAATCAAATACTACATCTTCTGATTTTTAAGTGGGAGCTATACATTGAGCACTTATGGACATGGACATAAACATGAGAACAATGGACACTGTGGACTACTAGAGAGGAGAGGAATGCCGGGGGGAATGGATCAAAAAACTATGTATAGGGGACTATACTCGCTACCTGGGTACAATATAATTATGTAACAAACCTGCACACATACCCCCTGTGTCTAAAATAAAACTTGAAATAAATGTGTATATAAATATATGTAACTATATATCATACTACTATATTAATATAACAAAATATATATTTTAAAATCTATAAATCTAAATGTATGTATATTTAATCTATATGTTTTAAATATATATTTAAAATTAATACATCTAAAACAGTTATTTCTAAAATATCTTAAAGCTTCTATTATAAATGAAATAGAAATGCAAATTATACCATCAAACTTTAAAAATAAGGTTATAGAAGTAAAGAAAAAAGTAAATAGGTTGAACATTCAAGAGCCATCTTTTTGTGTTTATGGGAATTTTATCAGTTTTAATACATATTGATTTGTTTCAATGGATTTTTATAGATTCACATGCAAGAGCTTAAATATTTGGTATTAATCATCTTATTAAAATAATAGTGGCTTTATAATAAATATTTATTGCCCAACAAATTATTTTTAGGCTATACTATTATCTTCATGGTATTATCAATATACTAGTTTACTGACATTCTGAGTATAACCAAGATGCATTATAGCATAATTCAGAAAAAAATTAACATTACATGAGATAAAATAATATTTTTGGAGTTTTGTGACCAAGAAGGCTTTCTCTCAGTCTTCCCCCATAGGCTCCAGCATGCTGAGATTTTTCTCTGGTTCACTCTTTCTAATCAGATGCAGTGACAAACAACCTGCTCAGTGACTTAGAGCAGAGTTAAATTCTTGCACACTTTAAGTGTCTATCATGTCTTTTTCACTTGAGACCAAGGAAGGTAGAGTAACCTTTACCTGGGACATTGCTATAGTCTTAGCAGAGTGGGAAAAAAAGCATACCACAAGCTGGATCTTTAAACTTTGCTGAGATATGCTTCACTTTCATCCCCATTTTATTGGCCAAAGCAAGGCACATTGACAGAGTTCTGAATTCAGTGAAATAGGAAAATATAATCTCACAAAAAAGAGCATAAATATTGAGGAAGGTGCTAAAATGTCTAGTCTGTGATTAATTACTCTGTTTACCAAGTGGAGGTACCCAGTCATATCTCCTTGACAACATCATAACTAGACCTCTGGGTAAATACATGGACAATATTTACTAGGAGTGGAGTCCTCATCTAGGGAAAGTTTGGAATGGGATGTCCTTCGTTAAGTATGGTTTATAGAAAATAAAACCAGAATCTATAGATTTAGGAGGAAAATATCCCTGGAAAATATAATAACCAGCTAGTG
The DNA here is from genome assembly GCF_047675955.1 of Chlorocebus sabaeus. Lineage (NCBI taxonomy): Eukaryota > Metazoa > Chordata > Mammalia > Primates > Cercopithecidae > Chlorocebus > Chlorocebus sabaeus. The sequence goes on along the minus strand of NC_132924.1, from coordinate 83,073,008 downwards.
ATAAATGGGAGATATTTCATAAACAAAATACTCCCTGATGTCTGGAGTAATAACTTACGTACCTCGTTTAGAGACTTACGTATTCTTGACCAGGAATGCATGTCTGATATGGGAAGGAAGCACCTAGGGAGCTGCTCAGCATGTCCTTGACCTCTCTCTGCTTTACCTGAGCCCCTTTAATGTTTGTATCTTTGAAATTACTAGTAGAACTTAATATTGGGTATGATGTCTGACTTATTTGAGTTTGACTTGACAATTTAATCCTTTGTGTTATTCATCAAATAATATGGCCAGGGCTGATGTCAGTGGGAAGGGGAAGAAAATATTTTGAGCAATAATGTAATCTACCACACTTACTATGTTTATGGGTATATTTAGATTTATTCCCGGTCTCTTATTCTGTGATTTTTAAAATGCCTTTTCTTTGTGTCTTTTTTCTTTTTCTTTTTTGATTTCTGTTTGCTCAGTTATGCTCTTTGGTTTTTCCTGTTATTTGTGCATTGGCTAAAATTTTATTTTTACTTTTTAGTAATTCTAGTTACATTTTTAACATGTTTCCTTGACATGACAAAGTCTAAGTGTAGTCAATGTCTTTGAACTCTGATACTACCAGTCTAGTTTTTCATGTCAACATTTTCGGAAGTTTAGGTTTCTCATTTTTTTAACAACTCCTTCCCTCAAATTAAGTCATTTGAATGACTTAATTTAGTTTTACTAGTTTATTGAATCTTATTTATTTTTACTAGTTTAATTTCTTTTTACTGAAACATAGTATTTAATTCTAGCAGCAGAAGATTCTGAGTAGTTAATTCATTCCTTGTATCTTTTTAAAATTTAATTTAATTAATGTATTTATTTTGAGACAGTCTCTTGCTCTGTCGCCCAGGCTGGAGTGCAGTGGTGCAATCTCGGCTCACTGCAAGCTCCGCCTCCCAGGTTCACACCATTCTCCTGCCTCAGCCTCCCAAGTGGCTGGGACTACAGGCACCCGCCACCACACCTGGCTAATTTTTTTTTTTTTTGTATTTTTAGTAGAGACAGGGTTTCATCATGTTAGACAGGATGGTCTCCATCACCTCATGATCCGCCTGCCTCGGCCTCCCAAAGTGCTGGGATTACAGGTGTGAGTCACTGCACCTGGCCATTTTCTTGTATCTTTTAAAATATCATTAATTCATCCTGGAACCATAAGTGATCATTTTAGTTATAGAATGTTTAGGCTGACTATAATTTATTATCTCTCAATCTTTTAAAAATTATTCAATTATCTTTGGCATTTATTCTTGCTAATGTGATCTTGCTTTCAGTTTATTTCAGTGTAGCTCCTCTGTTTTATCTTTCTCTCTCATTTTTAGTATGATCCTCCACTACCAGTAATCAGAGCCTCCATATTAGAAAATGCCTACCATTATCTTGGCAACAATATTGCACTTCTATATTATTGATACTCTCCATATGTGAATGTAACTAAGCATAGAATGATCTTTAATATTCTACCCCTCAGCTCTTAATCTCTTCATACATTTGTGATTCATTCTGAGTACTGAGTAACTTTCTCACCTATTTTACCATTTACTAAGTCTGTTTCAATCTATACCTCATAACTTGTTTAACCTATTCATTGAGGATATCATTGTACTTTTTTGATATCACATGCAGAGAATAAAGTTCATTTTATTCCTAAATTAATGGCACAATATCTTCATTTTATATGAGCCATTCTTAAGTTCAAATTAATTCTTTTAATTTATAGACAATATATTTACAGTTTACAGAAGAATTTAACAAAATATATAAATAGTTCTCGTATAACCTCACTTCTCTCCCCCCAACACACAAAGTTTCTTATATTATTAATAGTTTTTCATTAGTGTGGTATGTTTGTTACAATTAATGAGTAAATATACATACCTTGTTATTAGCTAAAGTTCATAGTTTACATGAGGTATCATTTTTGTGTTACACTTTCTATAGGTTTTGACAAGTGTGTAATGACATTTATTCATTATTACTGTCTCATGCGGAAGAGTAGCATTGCCCTAGAAATCACCTACTCATGCCTCTCACTGTCCCCAGCCAGAACCCCTGCTAGCCACTAATCTTTTCATATCTTTGTAGTTGCCTGTTCCTGAATGCCGTACGCATTTGCAGTCATACAGTAGGTAGCATTTTTAGATTGGCTTCTTTCTTGTAGCAATACACATAGCACATTTCTTATCATCACTGACAATATTCCATTATGTGGTTTAACCACCGTTTATCTGTTCACCTATTGAAGGATATTTAGGTTTCTTCTGAGTTTTGCCAATTATGAACAAAGCTGCTGTAAACAATCATTTTCAGGTCTTTGTGTGGACATAAAGTTTTGAACTCATTTAAATAAATAACAAGAAGTATGACTGTGAAATCATATGAAAAGAGTATGTTTAGTTTGATAAGAAACTGTCAAAATGTGTTTCTATGTATCAGTATTGTGCACTGTTGACAGCGATAAATAAGAGCTGCTGCTTCACCTACTTGCTAGTGTTTGCTGTTGCCAGTGTTTGTTGTTGCCAGTGTTTCAGATTGTAGCTATTTTAATAGGTAGATAGTGGTCATCGTTAGTTTAATTTGCAGTTCCTTAATGGCACATGATGTTGAATGTCTTTTCATGTGCTTATTTGCCATTAGTATATATTTTTGGTGGGATGTCTATGCAGATCTTTTCTATATTTTTTAATTGGATTGTTTATTTTCTTATTGTTGATTTAAAAAAAAATTTGTATGTTTTGGACACCAGTCTTTTATCAAATATTTGTTTTGCAAAGGTTTTCTTTCTGCCTATGAGTTATCTTTTTATCCTTTTAATAGTGTCTTTGTAGAACAGGAAGTTTTTAATTTAATGAGATCCAACTTTTCATGGATTGTGCTTTTGGTGTTATGTTTAAAATATCTTCAACAAACTAAGTCATCCATATTTTCTCCTATGTTATCTTATAGGAATTTTATAGGTTTCCATTTGACTTTAGGTCTACAATCCTTTGGAATTAATTTCTGTGAAATTTGTAAGGTTTGTGTTTAGAATCTTTGTGTGTGTGTGTGTGTGTGTGCGCGCGCTTATGGATTCTCAGTTTTCCCAGCATTATTCGTCGATTCACTGAAAAGACTACTGTCTTAGTCAGCTAGGGCTGCCATAACAAAATACCACAGACTGGGTAGCTTAAACAAGAGATGTTTGTTTTCCTCACAGTTCTAGAGGCTGGAATTCCAAGTTTACGGTACCAGCATGGTTGATTTCAGGTCAGGCCTCATTTCCTATAAGTTAACAGCTCTTGCCGTGTGTTCACATGACCTCTTCTCTGCACATGCTGAGAGGCAGAGAGAGAGAAAGAGAGAGAGCATGCAAACTCCCTGGTGTCTTTTCTTATAAGAAAAGGAATCTCATCCTACCAGAACTCTACCCTTATGACCTTATGTGACTTTAAATTGCCTCCTTAAAGGTCTTATTACCAATAGAGTCACATGGGCAGTTAGGGCTTCAACGTACGCATTTAGGTTGGACACAGTTCGATCAAAGCAACTATCCATTCTTCATTGAATTGTCTTTTCTCTTTTGTAAAAGATTAGTGGCTAATTTGTGGGAGTCTTTTTCTGGGCTCCCTAATCAGTTCTATTGATCCATGTGTCTATTCTTAAACCAGTATCACACTATCTTCAATATTGCTACTGAATTGTAAGACTTGAAGTAGGTAATATCAGTCTTTGAATTTGTTCTCCTTTAATATTATGCTGGTTACTTAGAGTCTTTTTACTTTTTACATATTCTTTAGAATCAGGTTTTCAATGTGCACAAAATAACCTGCTTGGGTTTTCATTGGGACTGTGTTAAATCTATAGATCAAGTTGTGAAGAACTGACATGTTGACATCAAATTTTCCTATTTATGTATCTTTTTCTCCATTTACTTTGATCTTTGATTTCTTACATCAGAGTTTTGTAGTTTTTTCTCAGATACATCCTGTATATATTTGTTAAATTTATACCTAATTATTTTATTTTATTGAAGCTAATGTAAAGGGTATTGTGCTTTTAATTCCAAATTCCAATTCATTGCTGGAATATAAGAAAGTAATTGAGTTACTATTTTGTGCACATTGACAAACTGATTCTAAAGCATATATGGCAAAGAAAAAGAACCTAAATAGCCAGCATAGTATTAAAAGAGAACAAATTCAGAGGACTGATACTACCTGCTTCAAGTCTTACAATTCAGTAGCATTATTGAAGGTAGTGTGATACTGGTGAAAGAACAGACACAGATCAATTTTATTTTTCTTATCAACTAAGAATAAGAAAAATAAAAGATTTTATCTTACCTTCATTTATTCTTCCTTAGACCATTTGGGTTGCTATAACAAAATATCATAGGCTGAGAGGCTTATAAAGAGTAGAAATGTATTTCTTACAGTTCTGGAGGTTGGGGAGTCCAAGATCAAAGTATAGGCAGATTGACTGTCTGATGAGGTCCTGCCTTCTCACAGTCATCTTCTCACTCTAACCTCACATGGTAGAAAGGGCAAAGGGTCTCTCTTGGGCCTCTTTGTTAAGGGCACTGATTCCACTTTTTGAGGACTCAAACCTCACAATCTACCTACCAAAGGCCCCATCTCTCAATACTACAACCTTGGAGGTAAAAATTTCAGCTTGTGAATTTTGGGAAAAAATATCACACTATTGAATGTTAACTAACATTTTTCTTTTCATGGTTTGATAATTTCAAAATAATTGTCATACCTGAGTCTGAGTCAGATGCTTGCTCTGTCTCTTTTTTGTTTTTGAATATGTCTTGTAGTTCTGTTTTTTATGAAAGCAGGGCATGATGTGCTGGGTAGAAGGAACTGAGGTACAAGTCTGAGGTTTTATGTATATCTGGCTAGAAGTTTTTATTTCTTTCTCTATCTCTGCCCTCTTCCTCTTTCTCCTTTTTCCCTTTTCTTCTTACTTTCATTTTTTGTTTCTGTTGCTCTCCTTCTAGATTATTTGTTGTTGTTGTTGTTATTTATTTATATATTTATTTTGAGACAGAGTTTTGCTTTTGTTTCCCAGACTGGAGTTCAATGGAGCTATCTCAGCTCACTGCAATCTTCGCCTCCCAGGTTCAAACAATTCTCCTGCCTCAGCTTCCCAAGTAGCTGGGATTACAGGCATGTGCCACCACGCCCAGTTAATTTTGTATTTTTAGTCGTGATGAGGTTTCACCATGTTGGTCAGGCTGGTATCGAACTCCTGACCTCAAGTGATCAACCTGCCTTGGCCTCCCAAATTGCTAGGATTACAGGTGTGAGTCACAGTGCCTGGCTTTTTTCTAGATTCTTAAATTGAGCAGTAAGTTCATTTGTTTCATTCTTTATATTCTGATATATCTATTAGAAAGTATGAAGTTTTCTCCATGCACTTCTTTAACTCTGACTCACAAGTTTAGTGTGTTAGTCATTTTACTGTGACTCAGTTTAAAATATTTCTTATTTCTTTCATTATTTTTGTATAAATAGGTTAATTATAGCTTTTAAATTTCAAGGAATTTTTACTTTCTTCGGTTTTGTTTTTATCATTTGTTTCATTGTTATAACATTCTGCATAATGTTGCTTTATTAAAATTATTTTGGATCCTTTGATTGCCTTTATTCATCATGACTTTTGTGAATGTGTGTGTTTATATGTACATATATAGTTCATAACATATGTATGAACACCATAAAATACATGTATGCATAAGTATATTAGTGCTCATGGTGTTTGCTTTCTATTTCTTTATTGCTTATTGATTTTGTTATTTCTATGTTGTTTACTAATTTTTCTTCTTAATATATCAGGTTTCCAGATTAATGTAAATTTTTCATTTAAAATTATTGGTTTGTCTGTTTCAATATATCAGTATTTTTAAATAATTCAAGGCTGTAATGTTAGTTGCATATGTATTTATAATTATTATAACTTCTTAAAATTGTTCTTTTTTAGCAAATAGACTATCTTCAGCTATTATATTTTTAATTTTGCAGTATATTTTTATTGATACTAAATTCTCTTTTACACTATTATATTCTCTCCACACGAGCACAACCCATCTACTTTTTATTATTTTCAGTGTTTCTTATAGTTTTTATGTTGAAATAGGACTCCTCAAATTTCCGCTAGTTTTTCTTTTCTTTTCCTTTTTTTTTTTCTTTGCAGGATTGGACTTAGGAAAGGGAGACAAAAGATCCTATAAAATGTTATTATCCTAACAGATGCTAGAGAAAATAATTCAGTAATTCTGTTTTTGCTTATCTAATCTATTTTACAACCTATCATGCATTTTTCTTCAAAATTTAATGACAATAAGCATGTGTCTCTGTACATCTATAATTTCCAGAAGCTATAATTAGGTTCTTTCTAATCTGTCTTTTCTTTCTGTTTCATACTGTGTAATCTAGTATTATTTTTATAAATGAGATTTTATTACTTAAGCATTGTAAGCATACTTATTTTAAACTGTCTTTAAAATGTTTATACATATTATTATCATGCTAATTGTTCTTAAATGCATCTGTTCTCTCTTATGATGGTCTGATACTTTTCTGTTGTTAAATTTTAAATTGTCAGGTCATTTTAAGAACGATTTGTTTCCTGAAAGAATACTATGTTTTGGGATTGTGAAATATTTTTTTATAAATTTACATTTGCCTCTTCTCATGCCCTATTGGTTTTGCTGTTTCTAGAACAAATTTTATGTTTAGCCTTTACTTAGAGTTGTTGCTGCATTCTTACATTCATAATTGATACTTTCTTATGTTTATCATCTCATGAGTTATTCTTTTACTCTTAGAATCCTGTGAAGGTGACAGTATTTTTTGCCATGCTTTTGTTCAAGTACATAATTATTTTTGTCTTACTTTCATGTAGAGAGCAGTCCTTTGATGCTGTTGACTTTACAAAGTGGATTTCATGATGGAAATTCCATTCATGACATCGGCTTTAAATTGTTTATTTTTTCATAGCACCTAACAATGAGCTTGCTTTCTTTAATGGCAGTTATACATGTAAATACTTTTACTTTTATGTTTTATCCAACACTCCTGTGTGTTTGCTGTGAGGAAGTGGCACATGTATGTCAGGTCAGTCTAGCATATGCACCTGGTTACACAGAATAAAATGTTGCTTTTGTTCTTTTTCTGTTTTTTGATTTTTTACCATGAACTTAGTGCATTGCTTTTTTAGGACTAGGGTTGAGCTGAGTTTATATTAGATTTTTGTCAATTTTTAAATAAAAGTAACTGTTACTATTATTAAATGCCTAATGCTTATTACAGTTTTATTACATGCCAGTTACTTTAAAATATATTGAATTATTTCCTCCTTTTATCATGCAGTACAATAATTACATATATAGATAAAAACAATGAAATATAGAGACTTTAATTAATCAGTTCATGTCATTGTAGAAACTATGGAGAATCTATAAAGTTTCTCTCTGGATTTTGATGCCTTAAACAGTAAGATAAAGCAATACTGAACTAACATATTCTTACCCTCCCCCCAAAAAAAACTGTAATATGAGTTGTTAAAATTCTAGAAACAGCAGAATACGAGAAGGTTCAATGGCATACAAACAATCATAGTTGCTAAAATAGGCAACTGACATTCATAATTGCTTACATAAAATTCATGTTTTGATGGGTTCTTATCTGTTGTACAGGTAAAGCCAATTTACTGAGACGGTGTTCTTGCAATTGTGAAAGAGTTTAATAAACACAGAGCTGGCTAAACAGAAGATCTGAGTTTTATACTCAAATCACTCTCCCTGAAAATTAGGAGGCTAGGGTTTTTTTTAAGGGCAGTTTGGCAGGCAGGGGACTACGGAATGAGAAATGCTGATTGGTTGGGTTGGGGATGAAATCATAGAGTGTCAGAGCTTGTCTCCTTGTCCTGAGTTAGTTCCTGGGTAAGGACCAAACACCAGATAACCCAGTTTACCAATCTGGGTGGTGCCAGCTGGTCCATCAGAATGCAGGGTCTGAAAAATACTTCAAACACCCGTCTGACATTTTACAACAGGAATTTTATCTATAGGAGCAATTGGGGAGATTATAAATGTTGTGACCTCTGGCTACATGACTCCTGACTCATAATTTCTAATCTTGTGGCTAATTTATTAGTTTTACAAAGGCAGTCTGGTCTCCAGGGTAGGAAGGTTTTTGTTTCAGGAAGAAGTTATTATCATCTTTGTTTCAAAGTTAAACAATAAACTAAATTCCTCCTATAATTACATTGACCACTGCCGAGAAATGAACAAGGGAAGCTTGGAATTAAAAGCAAGATGGAGTCAGTTAGGTCAGATTTATTTCACCATCGTAATCTTCTATGTCAGATTTTTCCCACTGTTATAATTTTTGCAAAAGCAGTTTCTTTCATATAGGGTTAATTGTAGCTTAAATTGGTACAATATAGTGCACATATTTTGGAAAATCTAATTTAGTGTATATATATTCAATAAAAGATAACCTAAAAACAAAACAAAACAATAGCATAAACTTCCTCTTACTTAAAACTCTTTCTTTCTTTCTTTCTTTCTTTCTTTCTTTCTTTCTTTCTTTCTTTCTTTCTTTCTTTCTTTCTTTCTTTCTTTTTTTTGAGACAGAGTCTTGCTCTGTTGCTCAGGCTGGAGCGCAGTGGAGCGATCTCGGATCACTGGACCAAGCTCCGCCTCCCGGGTTCACGCCATTCTCCTGCCTCAGCCTCCCAAGTAGCTGGGACTACAGGCTCCCACCACCACACCTGGCTAATTTTTTTTTAAATTTTTTTATTTTTAGTAGAGACAGGGTTTCACCGTGTTAGCCAGGATGGTCTCCATCTCCTGACCTCGTGATCCGCCCGTCCTGGCCTCCCAAAGTGCTGGGATTACAGGTGTGAGTCACCACGCCTGGCCTGGAAACTCTTTCTTAATCAAAGAGTGATATTTTAATAGTAAACCCTAAATGATATCCTACAGAATGAAAACCTGAGTAGATAATTTAGACCGAGAATATCTGAAATCAAATAAATAATCTTTTTAAGAAAATACTTGAAATATGTCATCACTGTTTAATTTTAAATGTGTTACAGAGTTATCACAATGTTAGTAGAGGTTTTTTTGATAGTATATAACAAAAAGCTAACATCTTTCAGGAAATACATATTTTTATAACTACTCAACATTTTGAAATATAGTCATTGATATATTCACAATGTAGACCTTATCATATGATGATATGAGTTTCATTTAGGTACGTGCTCATATTTGTCCATCTGTGGGCTCCACAATGATGATTTCTAAAAGAGGCTTTCCCTGTGTGTAGTTTTTTTTTTTTTTTAAACTAATTCCAGGAGATTTAAATTGTATAAATTACCAACTAATGAAAAAGCTTTTTATTACATCTTATCAAGAAACCAGAGTCTCTCAAGTTTAATTCAGGTGCCTAGGACTGAATTTTAACTAATTTGAAGTACACCATAATGTAAGAGGCAGTGTTGTAATGTGAAATGTGAAGGCAATTTGGCAAGATATAGCAGCACAACTCCAGGGAAGGCCATTTACTTAGATTTTGATGCAAATGGAACCCATTGAAATTATATATATCAAACTATGCAGTCACTCAAGGCCACCCTTTATGAAGAGAAAGCTTGCTCACATAACCAAAAAGAAGGAAAGAAAAAGAATGAATGTAAATATGGATCAGCATAGCTGGTGGTTATGACACGGTGCTTCAGGAGGAGTATCCCCATTTATTTATTAGGTAATATTAGAAGAGTAGGAGAGCTATCCAGACCGAACATTTTCTTTCTATCCAGTTGTAGACTGCTTTAATATTCCCTATTCTCAAATTCCTTCTGGGACAGACATTAGGACTTCCCTTACTATGTAAGTGGTATTCAGTTTGAGACTTTTGCAGTTGACTTAGATTGTTGAATCTATGCTAAGTGACTTGCACATCTTTTCTCATGTAATTGTCATGACAAGCTTATGAAGCACATATCATTAGTGTTATATATTTGCTGAGAAAGCTGAAACGTAAGGACCTTAAGGAACTTGCTCAGATTGGAAAGTCCAGGTTAGTCCCAGTATCTGTTCCCTGTGTTATGCTTCCTCCTGTACGTGTGTGAGCATGTAAGAATTAACAAGTTTCACTTTCACCTAATGTGCTAATAAAAAGCATAATGTAAACATTTAATAATTAAAATTGACATTTCTTTAAGAATGGTCATCTTTTGTACTAAAATTATATTTATTTCAGTTTTTACTTAAGTCATTGCTTTTTCAAACTCACCGTTTTATAAAATTCACATCTAAACTCCAAAGCATTCTACACTTGTCAGAACCATTTTCTCGCCACCCCCCTTCTTATTCCTGAAATATGATTTCTACTTCCAATTATTTCCTCAAATAGTGATCTTTTCTTCAATCTTATTTATTTGACTTTTCTGTAGAATTGAACTTATTGATCATTCACTGCAGTTTTAACTCTATTTGATGACCCTGAAGAGTTCCTATAATTGTCAAATGCCCTTTCGTTCACTGATTGCCCATGCATTCCCTAGCCTGCATCTTGCTTGGTTTGGCTTTACTGACCCCACTCACTTCCATCATCTTCTCACTTTATTCCAAAGCTTATTGTGATTATTATTTTAGAGACAGGATCTCTGTTACCTAAGCTGAAGTGCAGTGGCACAAATGTGGCTCACTGCAGCTTGGAACTCCTTGGCTCGGGTGATTCTCCCCACCTCAGCCTCCCAAGCAGATGGGATTACAGGCATGAGCCATTGCACCCAGAAAAACTTAATTTTAAGCAATAAATTCTTCTCTCTTTTCTATGTGCTTCAGTTACATTATCACTTCAGTGATCTTCATTGAATTAGTTCTGTGTTAACAATCTTATTAATTTCCTATTGCTGCCTTAATAAATTACTACAAATTTAGGGGATTAAAACAACACAATTTTATTGTCTCAGAGTTCTGTAGGTCAGGAATCTAAGCATAATGTGGATCAGCTTGTTCTTTGCTCTTGACTTCACAAAATCAATGTGTCAGCATCATTGTTTTTTTCCTGGAAGCTCTGGGATAAAACAGCTTCTAAGCGTATTTAGTTTGTTGTCAGAATTCAGTTCCATGCAATTGTAGGACTGAGGTTCTCATTTCCGTACTAGCTGTTGGGTAGGGTCACTTTCATCTTTTAGAGGCCTTTCTCATTCTTTGTAATATGATCTTCTTCCTTCATATTCAAAGTCAGCAACAGTAGATTTAGTCATTCTAATGGCTCAAATCTTTCTGACCTCCCCTTGTGCCTCAACTCTCCTCTGCCTCTCTCTTCAGTTAAATTTCTCTAACTCTTCTGACTTCTGCTTTTAGTAGCTCATGTAATTATGCTAGGTGCTAGGTCTACTGGGGTAATCCAGAATATTCTTCCTATCTCAAGATGAAACTGAGCAGCAACCTTCATTCTGTCTTCAAAACTCTTTACTACAATACCTAGATCACCATTTCATTAAATATCCAGGGAACAGGAATCTTATAGGGAAGTGTAGGGGAGAGCATCTTTTGAAATTTGCTTTGACAGCTATGTGTATCTTTAGCCCAACATCCAAGAGCAGTCAAATATTTTCAGTTCTCAATGGAATATTGCCACCTGAATATTCTCCCTAAAATCAATAATTCTAAGCCAAATTAATTATCTTCTGTACAAAGTTGGCTCTTTCTTGAACTGGTTTTCCTATTCTGTGAACATAACCACTCTAAGAGATAGTCTCTTGGGCTCTTGAGCTAGACTTCAAGTTTTTTCTTTTTCTTTTCTTTTTTTTTTTTTTGAGACAGAGTCTCTCTCTGTCACCCAGTCTAGAGTGCAGTGGCACCATTTCAGCCAACTGCAACCTCCGCCTCGCAGGTTCAAGCTATTCTCCTGCTTCAGCCTTCCAAGTAGCTGAGACTACAGGCACGCACCACTAGGCCTAGCTAATTTTTTGTATTTTTAGTAGAGATGAGGTTTCTCCTGTTAGCCAGGATGGTCTCGATTTCCTGACCTTGTGATCCGCCCACCTCAGCCTCCCAAAGTGCTTGGGATTACAGGTGTGAGCCACCATGCCTGGCCTCTTATTTTATTTTATTTATTTATTTATTTTTCCATCTCTCTCGCTTCAATCTCATATATGCATCAGAACTAGCTAAATTTTTTGTGTGTGTTAGCTTTAAGCTTAGCTCCATCTTCTTAATGTGTGTTATCACTTTTTTTCATGTTATTATAACATTGATTGCCTAAATAAATTTTTTGCAAATACAGTCATCAAAGCTCAATTTATTATCATATGCTAGCACATATCTGCAAGAAGTGCCCTTAAATAGCTACTGTTTGATTCTTGGGAACATTAGCACAAGATTGATTTTATAACCATAATGCTAGCTATGTTTTTAACTTCACTGAGCACACACATTCTTATACTTAATTCCTTTGAAAAATCTGGCCCAGTGTCTTTTCAGCTACCCATAAGCTTTATGTGCCATACATGATCAGCTTTTTCCATTGTACACTCCAAAAAACAAACAAATTAATATGTTTTTGCTTCTGACAGATGAGCAGTCCCTAAAGGTAGCAGAGCCTTGATCTTCTCTTGAATTGGCCTACACATTGATGCTTAACTTAATGTAAATCATCTTTCTTTCTTTTCATAAAACAGGTACTAATTTAGGATTAGGGATAAGACAATAATCAACTCTGAAAAGTCCTAGTTTTTGTGGAGATTGTAGTCAATTCATGGAGATCAATGGTAAAACTAATTAAAAATATCAACAAGCAAAACAAACTATAACAACACACACATGGCTTTTTAGGCTTATAATGGCAGAGGCTGGATTTTATTCTGTGTGTAATAAGAAGTAACTGAGGAGTTACTAAAAAGAATATGTGGATGATGATTAAAGCACATGAGGAAGTGTCTAAGTAAAAAAATATTTCCAAAGATTGTCTATATATTCCCAATACACATGCTTCTGATTTGTTATAGCAGTTGGAGTATTGATACATAGAGATGACAACACAAAGGAAGCCATTGCTTTTGATAAGATGTTGCTTAGTTGATTGTATTACCTCAGAGCCCAGGATCTAATCCTCTGCTCACACAAAATGATCCTGAACTGCAGCTTTGACTGAAGGCAACAACACTGACTTGTGACTTCTTAAAATTATAATTCTAGCTTATTAATTTGTAGTGATTACTTTTCCTCTCTTGAAAACCAAGAAATACCAAAGGGCACTTCCATATAGAGGGAAAAATTTGAACCAAGATAAAAATGTACAAACTTATATAGTGAGCAAATAACAAGCATACATGGAATTAGGAGTATTCAAGGGACAATTTGTGTGTTTTATGTTTTTATATGACTGAAGATGCCATGCTATTTATTTTCTATTTATCCAATTGTAATTAAATAAGCAAAGTGAAACACTAGGATATAATGGAAGGTAATAATAAAGGAAATGTAAAAGTATTAAACTGGTGAGAGAGAGTAGATATAGTTACAGATAGTACTGTAAGTGAACAAACATTGAGATGAGGGTTAGTGTTTTAGTAGAAAATGAATACCAAGGGCTATTTGAAATTGTAGTTATTAAACAAATGTCTGCCCTTTTCCTTATTACAGACATTATATATATATATATATATATATATATATATAGTTGGCAAACATTTTCAGGTATCATTTCAAATGTTTAATTTCTTGTGCATTTTGTTGGCATAACAATTGTGAATCCTATCAGTCAGAAATAAAACAGAAGTTAAACCTGTATAAGTTATATTCAGGTTAATTGTGTGTGACTGCCAAGCTGAGAATAAGTTTCCTTTGAGTCAAATGTAGTGTGCCACCTTGCAAGAATTATGGAAGTCCTGGTTAGAACTTACAACATTCTGAGGAACACAAGCAGCATTTACTACTTGATGACCCTTGAGAACAATAAAGATAAAAGGCTCATAAAAGCTATGTGTGTGAGTCATAATAGCACTTAATACAACAGAAAATTCTTTTTCCCTACCTGATAGCTCAATGCTTTGATTGGAACACATAGCTGATGCTCTTAGCAAGTTTGAGTTGAATAACTGCATAGGTGATTTGTGTTTTGTATTAACTGTCCAGATTGTCTGAATGATTTAGTTGATGAAAATGTGGTATATGTCTTGTCTGTGTATATGAAGATAATGTTTAACAACTTTTACTTTCATATGGAAGCACAAAAGAGCCCATATAGCCAAGAAAATCCTAAGCAAAAAGAGCAAATTGAGAGGCATCATACTACCTGACTTCAACTATACTGCAAGGCTACAGTAATCAAAACAGCATGGTACTGGTACCAAAACAGATATATAGACCAGTGGAACAGAACAGAGGCCTCAGAAATAACACCACACATCTACAACCATCTGATCTTTGACAAACCTGACAAAAACAAGCAATGGGGAAAAGATTCCCTATTTAATAAATGGTGTTGGGAAAACTAGCTAGCCATATGCAGAAAACTGAAACTGGACCCCTTCCTTACACCTAATTCAAAAATTAACTCAAGATGGATTAAAGACTTAAACATAAGACCTAAAACCATAAAAACCTTAGAAGAAAACCTAGGCAATACCATTCAGGACATAGGCATGGGCAAAGACTTCATGACTAAAACACCAAAAGCAATGGCAACAAAAGCCAACATTGACAAATGGGATCCATCATTCTCAGCAAACTAACACGGGAACAGAAACACTACATGTTCTCACTCATAATTGGGAGATGAACAATGAGAACATATGGGCACAGGGAGGGGAACATCATACACTGGGGTCTGGTGGGGTGTTGGGAGAAAGGGGAGAGATAGCATTAGGATAAATACCTAATGTTGATGACGGGTTGATGGGTGCAAAAAACCACCGTAACACATGTATACCTATGTAACAAATCTGCACGTTCTGCACATGTATCCCAGAACTTAAAGTATAATAATTAAAAAAAAAAAAAAACTTTTACTAAGTGAAATAATCAATTCAAGGAAAATAGTGAATACTAAATTGATAAATGATGGATGATGGATAGAGAGTTAGATGGATAGATAGATAACAATATGGATATAAATACAGATATTACTTTGCAGTACCATTTTTTGAGAATAATAAACCTCTCGTTAAAAACAAATATACCATAAACACCTCTGAGAGGATATATTTTTAAAAATTAATGATCAAATTATCAGTTTTCTAGAAGTGTCTTAGTCATACATAGGGTGACCATATAATTTGTTGTGACGGCAAGAGGGCACTATGAGTAATCATTTCCAGGAGCACAGGTGTGTGGCAATCTTAAACCATGGTTCCCAAATGCTTTAACACATCTACAGATCGGTAAAGGCTGTGTCCCATTCCCTTTAATTCAGGTGTGCTTGTGACTGTTTCAAACAATAGAGTGTAGTGAAAGTGATGTGTGACTTTTGTGGCTGGATCAAAATAGGTGATGCGCCTTCTGCGTTGATTCCTGTAATATTCACAATTGGAGCCCTGAACTGCTATGTCAGAAGTCTTACTACTCTTAGGACACCAGGCTGTGAAGAAGCCAAGCCATATAAAAGTACTACATGCAGGTCTTCTGAACAGCAGTCTTGGTGTCCCTGTTATCCCAGCCCAGGTGCCAGACATGTAAGTGAATGAACTTCAGATCTTTCTAGCCTCAGCCACTGAGTTACTCACAATGTTAGACTCTTTCTGGCTGAAACCCCTGCTACCAGGGAGCATAGATAAAACACTCCCTTTATGCCCTGTCGGAGTTCCTGACCTACGGAATCTATGGATACAATATAATGGGTTGTTTCAAGCTACTACATTGTGGAGTCATTTGGTACACAATAAAACTAAGAAAACCAGGTATAACAAAAATCATTTCCTTTTTTTTCATGAATCACTGTGAATATGTTATTGCAATTTAGGGTGTATTTTCATACTAATTTGTGTTTATGAAGAAATTCACCAAATAAAGTATAAAAGTAAAATGCATGTATTAGAGAGTTTATTAGAATATTTTAAATATTTTTAAAATATGAAAATATTTATTAAAGTATTTCTTTATAACTGATTTTGCCTCTTGAGCCTTGAATATTTCACATAATTATCTCATATTTTTCTTTATTTTCCGAAGGAGCTAAAGTGTAGTGCAAGGCACATGATAGAAGTTCAGTGCATATTTGAGGATCTTTTTATCTTTAACAGCTTTTTTAATTCACATGGTAGATGCACCGAAATAGTCAGAATTGAAAAAGTGAGGCTTACAGAAAAATAGTGTCTACATTTGGAAATGATTTGGAAACCCTTCTAGTGAAATAGATAATTAATTTTTCCAGGTATTAAATAAAATAATAGCTACATCCCTCCATACCACAAAAGTGTCACTGAACTATAATTGCACTGATTGCCTACCTTCATTGGCAAATCAGGAGCAAAGCCCTATACTATCTGAAAGGATATCAACTATGAGAATATTAACCTAATAAAGGAAAAACATTTCTGAGTGCTTTATATTTGGAAAAAAAAGTAAATTATACTTTAAGGATTAGTTGAATTCATATACAAGGTTATAATACAATAAAGAGAAAGATGACTCAGTCTCTTTAAATATTGTATTTTTTTTCTTTGACAGTATTTTTTATATCATGCTTGTTTGTTAGAGTATATTAGCAGTACTCAAAATATTGTAGACAGGCTTATTTAAAGGTGACAGTGTCCTTAATTGAGAAACTTTTGTTCAAACTCCTAGTTAATATTTGAATCACCTTGAAACTATTTTAGGTATTTTTTTTTTTCTTTTTCATGAATAACTGTGACTGTGTTACAGCAGTGGGTGAATAGGTTAAACTGTGGAAAATGTTGCTTTTATTGTATTTATGGATAAGCTTAAATTATAATAGTCAATTAATGGGTCAAGCGCCATTATTTCTGACCATTCAACTTCCAAGCTAAAAGCCTGCAATTAGAGATGGTTTCCCTATGTTTAATAAGGTCAGTCAGGGTTGCAAATATGCTAAAGGTGGAGCTGGACAGAATACCTCCACATCTCTTCTTGTTTATTCTAAGATAAATTGTAGAAGCTAATTGACCAGCAATTGCACAATTACCAACATATACTCAAGAGAGTCAACTTTTGATTGTTAAAGTGACAACATGATGAATCCCAATATGAAATGTCAGGCACATCTCATTACTTTAGTTCATTCTTTTGTCCATCTTTTGGAAGGCAGTCTTTCTCTGGATGCATTTAGTAATTTGACAGCTTAAATTTATGCCAAATTTTAAGGACTAATCATCTTTCCTATTCTCTCAGAAATAGTGCTTACGCCTTAAAGCATATAGCAAATTAACTTCTTGGAATGCCAGTGCTATTCCCTTTTTTCCCCAAATACTCAAACATATTTAAATAATGAGTGTTTGTGCCAGTGTGCCAGTACACTGAAAGATGTTTGTTTCTTTTCTTAGTGATTTGGATAATGAGGAGGGATAGGTAACTAAACAATATCTTCAGTGAAAGACTTCTTAATTGTTTTTTAATTTTTAAATGATACATTGTAATTATACATATTTATGGGTACAATCTGATGTTTCCATACATGTGTATGTTACATAATAATCGAGTCAGGGTAATTAGTGTATTCATTACCTCATGCATTTATCATTTATTTGTGGTGAGAACATTCAAAAACCTACCTTGTAGTTATTTTGTGAAGTACAGTACTTTACTGTTAACCTTAGTTGCCCTACTGTACAATAGAACACCAGAAATTATTCCTTCCATCTAATTTTAGCTTTGTACACATTGACCAACATCTCCCCATTCTCCCATTCTCCCTTCTCTGCCCAGTCTCTGGTAACTACTATTCAAATCTTTACTTCTATGATATAAACGTTTTTTACATGCCATATATGAGTGAGATTATGTGGTCTTTGTATTTCCTTGTTTAGCTTAGTTCATGTTGCCTGATGTCCTCCATGTTCATCCATATTGTCACAAATAACAGAGTTTTATTTTTGTGGCTAAATAGCATTCCATAGTGTACATATACTACATTTTCTTTATCCACTCACCCATCATTGAACACTTAAGTCGATTCCATATCTTGGCTGTTGTATACAGTGCTACAATAAACATGTAAATGAAGATAACTCTTCAATATACTGATTTCATTTCCTTTGAATATATACCTAATATGGGATTGCCAGATTATATGGTAGTATGGTAGTTCTATTCCTAATTTTTTGAGGAACTTTGGTACTGGTTTCCATAATGGCTATACTGCTTTACAGTTTCATCAACAGTGTGTATGTGTTCCTTTTTCTCCACATTTCTGCCAACAGTTGTTTTCTTTCTTTCTTTTTTTTTTTTTTTAATAGGAATTCTAACTAGATTGAGGTAGTATATCATTGCGGTCTTGATTTGCATTTCCCTGATGATTAGTAATGTTGAGCATTTTAATATATTAATACCTGTTTGCCATTTGTATTTATTTGAGAAATGCCTTTTAAGATTTTTTTAAACCAATTTTAAAATCAGGTTATGTGTTTTTTTGATGCTAAGTTTCTTACATATTCTAAACATTAATTCCATGTCAGATATATAGTTTGTAAACAATTTCTCCCATTCTGTAGGTTGTCTCATCACTCTGTTAATTGTTTCCCTTGCTGTGGAAAAGTTTTTAAGTTTGACGTAGTTCTATTTGTCTATTTTTACTGTTGCCTGTGCTTTTGAGGTCTTAAAAGATCCTTCTCTGGCTCAACATTGTGAAGCATTTTCCTGTAGTAGTTTCATAATTTTGGGTTTACATTTAAATTTTCATCCATTTTCAGTTGATTTTTGTATATGGTGAGAGGTAAGGATCGGATCTCATTCTTCTGCATGTGAATATTTGATTTCCCAGCGCCCCTTATTGAAGAGACTATCTTTCCCCCCCATGTGTGTTCTCTTAGCACCTTTATTGAAAATCTGTTGGATGTAGGTGTGAGAATTTATTTCTTGGCTCTCATTTCCATTCCATTGGTTTATGCCTCTGTTTTTATGCCAGTACCGTGCTGTTTTGGTTACTGTAGCTTTGTAGTGTAGCATATTTTAAAGTCAGGTAGTGTGATGCCAATGCCTCCAGCTTTTTACTCGAGATTTCTTTGGCTATTTGGAGTCCTTTGTTGTTTCATATAAATTTTAAGGTATTTTGTTTCTATTTATATAAATAATTGTGTTGGTATTTTGAGAGGCATTGCATTGAATCTACAGGTAGCTTTGGGTAGTATGGTTATTTCAACAATATTAATTCTTCCAATTCATCAACACAAAACATCTTTCCATTTTTTATGTGTGTCCTCTTCAATTTCTTTAGGTTTATTCATAGGTATCTTTTTTGTAGTTATTGTAAATTGAATTGTTTTCTTGATTTCTTTTTCAGATAGTTCACTATGAGCATATAGAAATTATATAAAATTTTGTATGTTGATTTTTGTATTCTGAAAATTTTCTGAATTCATTTATTTGTTCTAACAGTTTTTTGGTGGAGTTCTTTGTCTTCAAAAGGGCAGTTTGAGTTCCTCCTTACCAGTTTAGATGCCTTTCATTTCTTCCTCTTACCTAATTGCTCTGGCTAGAACTTCCAGTGCTATCTTGATTAGAAGTGGTAAAAGTAGGCATCCTTGTATTTTTCCTGATCTTAAATAAAAAGCTTTTTCTTTTTATCATTTAGTATAATGGAGGTAACTGTGGGTTTGTGATACATGGCCTTATCATGTTGAGGTACATAACTTCTGCATCTAATGTGTTGAGAGTTTCTATCATAAAGGATATTCAGTTTTATTAAATGCCTTTTCTCTGTCTATTGAAATTATCATGTGGCCTTTGTCTTTTTTCTGTTAATGCGAGGCATCACATTTATTAATTTGTATTTCTTGAACCATCCTTGCATCCCTAGAATGAATCCCATTTGATCATCATGAATGATCTTTTCAATGTGCTGTTGAATTCAGTTAGCTAACATCTCGTGGAGAATTTTTGCATCTTTGCTCATTGGAGATATTAGTCTACAGTTTTGTTGTTGTATTTTTGTCTGGTTTTGGATTCAGGATAATGCTGGACTCTTAGAATTAGTTTGGAAGCATTTTATTCTCTTTAATTTCCCGGAATAATTTGAAAAAAATGGTATTACTTCTTCTTTAAATGTTTGATATAATTCAGCAGTAAAGTCATCAGGTTCTGGTCTTTACCTTGATGGAAGACATTTTATTATTGATTCAATTTTCTCACTCATTATTAGTCTGTTCAGATTTTCTATATCTTCATAATTTAATCTTGGTAGGTTGCGTGTGTTCAGGAATTCATCCATTTGTTCTGTTATCAATTTTTTGGCATATAGTTAGTTATAATAGTCTTTTATAATCCTTTGTACTTGTGTGGTCTCAGTTGTAACATCTCCCTTGTCATTTCTGATTTTACCTGTTTGAGATTTGAGTCTTCACTCTCTTTTTTCTTAGTTAGTCCAGCTAAAGGTTTATCCATTTTGTTTATCTTTTCAGAAAAATCTAATTCTTCATCTTTGGGGTCTTTTGAAATTTGGGGGTCCATTTAATTTATTTCTGCTCTGAGCTTTATTATTTCCTTACTTGTACAAATTTTAGGTTTAGCTTGTTTCTCTTTTTCTAGTTCTTTAAGACACATCATGAGGTTGTGTTTTTAGAAATCTTTCTTCTTTTATGACATAGGCATTTATTGCTATGAACTTCCCTCCTAGAACTCATTGGTTTCAATGTGATGAGTTTCTATTCTAATTTGTCTCAATAAATTTTTAAAATTTACCTCTTAATTGACCCATTGGTTGTTTTCTGAGCACAGTTTAGTTTCCATGTATGTGTAAAGTATATGGCATTGCTGTTGTTGATTCCTGGTTTCATACTTTGATACTTGATATAATTTCCAACTTCTTAAATTTTTTTAAGACTTGATTTGTGGCTTAACATACGATGTATTCTGAAGAATGTTCCATGTGCAGTTGAAGAGAATGTGTATCCTACAACTGTTGAATGAAATGTTCTGTAAATGTCTTTCAGGTCCATTTGGTCTACAGTGCAGGTTATAGTTGATGTTTCATTGTTGATTTTCTGTCTAGATAATCTATTCATTATTGAATGTGGAGTCTTGAAGTCCCCTACTATTGTTGTATTATAATCTTTCTCTCCCTTTAGATCTAATAATACTTGCCTTATATATTTGAGTGCTCCAGTGTTGGATGTATATATATTTGCAATTGCACTGTTATTTTATTTGAATGTCTTTATCAGACACCAATACTTCAGAGAGCATTTTGGGAGACTTAACTTTCTCTGTTTCTCTCTCTCAAATATACACACACGCACACACATACACATACACACATACCATACACACATACTCTTTTATATTCATTGGAACAATACCATGATAGAAAGTTAAAGTGTGTTTCTCTGTCTTAAAGTCTTGATAAACTCTGTTTACATTAATTTTGTAATACTGGTAAAAAAAGAAAAATATATGCACAAAAACAAAAGCTCTGACTTAACGCATTCTTTAGTCTTGAATAATTTGCAATTAAGCATCTTAAATGAAACTGCTAAGCACCTTTATCAAGAATTAGTCTCATTAATTGCCAAAAGCACCCCGGATTTGAGCTCTTTCTTTCAGAATAAACACAAGGCTGGGGACCATTTAAAAAAAAAAAGGAAAATAGTATGTGTGCAATCTGTTATGAAAATTCCTCTCATTTGTTTACATGGGTTTTAAAAGGTAAGAACATGGGAAGAGAGTTTAATAAAAAGGCAGCTAAACTGCTTTGTCCTGCTGGTAATAACTGTGTTTATTGCAATAGTAATATAAGCTGCACTTGCTTAAAAAATTAGTTATTCACTTGTGGATCTTATTTGAACTTACTATGCCATGCTTGAATTCCTGGACTTATGCAAATCATTGGAATGTATAGTATCTCATAAAACTGTATAGCAACAAAAATGTTCCCCTTGCTCAAAATTCTATTTTCTTTTCACCACTTGCATAGAATTTCTCCTTGTATTTTATTAATCCAAAAATCTATAATTAAAATAGGCAAATTGTTTTACTTAAAATGTCAGCTTTTGGCAAATTAAGGAAATAATCTTCAATAAGTGAAGTCCCTCACTAATGATGCATAACTCCATTTATCTTCATTCTTCTCTAGAAAATGCTAGTAAAATACAAACAAAGAAAAAGAGCAGCACTTAGGATTAAAAATTTTGCTTAGTAAAAAAGATGAGAAGAATATGTTGTGTTAATTCAAATATTAGGATTTTACTATTTGGGGGAAATAACTAAATGGTAACATTACTAGATGGATTCAAATGAAATTCAATGCATCCTTTAAAGGGAAAAAGAAACCTTATACCCATATATTTCATAAGGATGTCAACCCCAATTTTGGAAAGCATAAGAAAGGTAATTGCCACATAGGATTCTGACTTCATAAACTTTGCAGTTTAAATCAGTTTAATTTTAAGAAATATGTCTCAATCATGTTGAACTTTGAACAAAAATTTTAAAGTCAAAAATGACATGCTTGTTGTTTTTCTGTACATGGGAATATGGTAGGTTTAGAGTAAGCATTTTTCTATAAGTATTATCGGAGGCACATGTTTTTTAGGAAGAGTTTATGATTTGGTGCTTGATTAAACAGCATTAGAATTGTAACTGTATTCTAATTTTTAATTAGCTCAATTCATGTTGTAAACAACTGCTCCAGTGCACAATTCCTTCTCTAGCATGCTTGTATGTCTTCATCTGGTAGGAGGGCTCTTAATGCCTCATGGAAAGCAAAGCCGTAAATACCCCTGGTCCAGCAGTAGTAGGCTCTGCTTAGAAGGGCAGGGAAGAAACTCCTTCTGTAAGGTTAAGGCCAGTCAAAGAGCCTCCCAACCATCGTTTCTCAATGCATGCCTGAATGCACTCAGAGCTGCTTTATCCACTGCATTGCTTAAACTATTCCATGATAGCATCCATTTATCATTTAGCCATGGATAACCCCAATGGTAAAATGGAAATATGCATTTAAAAAGTGGGAAAATCTTATATCTGTTAGCTTAAATGATGAGAATTGAGCATCCTTAATCCATAATTATGCATTTTTTACTAAGTTACGTAAGACATACATAATATATTACCAAGCCACACCTCCAAAGAATGGCATAGACAGCATTTGAAAGCATAATAACTCTGTTAGTTGCAGAGTATATAAATTGTAGTTGAAGAGTTCAAGATATTATGAAGTTAGGGTATACTCATTATGAGTTAATTATACAAAAATGAACTTATTTGGAAAATCAATAAAATCTAATGATATCTTTGTCTTAAAATTTAGAATATAAAATATATTTTATGCTCTTTAATAAAATGAATTCGGCTAATAAAATATGTGCATACATATTCTCAAGCTAAACTTAAGTAAAATTGCTCAGAATTTCCATGGCTTGCTTTTAATTTTGTATGCATATTGTTGAGTAATGCATAGCGTAAGCCTACTCTAATAAATTAATAAATTTGGTGTTTGGGTCTATCTTTTTTTTTCTTTTCTTTTTTTTTTTTTTTGAGACAGAGTCTTGCTCTGTCGCCCAGGCTGGAGTGCAGTGGCTGGATCTCAGCTCACTATAAGCTCCGCCTCCCGGGTTGACACCATTCTCCTGCCTCAGCCTCCCCAGTAGCTGGGACTACAGGCGTCCCCCACCTTGCCAGGCCAGTTTATTGTATTTTTTAGTAGAGACAGGGTTTCACTGTGTTAGCCAGGATGGTCTCGATCTCCTGACCTCGTGATCCACCCGTCTTAGCCTTCCAAAGTGCTGGGATTACAGACTTGAGCCACCGCGCCTGGCCTTGGGTCTATCTTTAAGGTTGATTCAAATTGCCTCATAGTGGAGTCAACCAATTATACATGAAATGACCATTAACAGTCATACATATCATCACTGTGCTGCAACTAATTTGTCCTTTCTTAACAATAGACCTAACTTCACTTGTAGTTATTTAGAATGATTATTTTGCCCATCATCTGGATTACTTCGTAACAGTGGTTCTCAAATGGACATGATTTCACTGCCTTCCCACTTCAACAGTGGACATTTAACAATGGCTGGAGAAATTTTTGGTTATCATGAGAGTGCTGTGGGGGATGTCGCTGGCATCTAGCAATAGGGATCTGTGATGCACAGGACAGGTCCCACCGCCCCTTTAACAAAACGTTATCCAGCCCAAAATATGCACCACCATTGGAAACTCTGGTTAATGGCAAGCAGAGTGGCTCCTTGGAAGGAAATCTTACTGTAACTTACTGGGTAACTTTGTTAAGTTTCCATTTCATTATTTGCAAGATGGGGACAAAAAATAATGTCATGGATGTTTGAAAAAGTTTGAATAATAATAGTAATAATAAATGATTCATTTCTTGCTGGTCCTCAAACATTCCAGGCATAAGAAATTTTGCATTTACGCTTTCCTCTCTCAGTAATGTATTTTATCATGTCTTCCCTCCTCAGCGGCTTCTTGTTTGGGGGTGAATATAACTGTCTTAAAGAGGTCTCTCCTGATATTTCTATCAGATTGAAAATTCTAACCTACTCTTTTTGCTTATATTACTCCCTATCCTTCTTTACTGATTAAATTTTTTCCATGTAATCCATTACCACCTGACATATATATATTATATGCACACACACACACGCATGCACACACACACACACATATACATACAATCATGTATTACATAACGTTTTAGTCAACAATGAACTCCTTATACTTTGATGGTCTCATACATTATAATGGAGCCAGAACTTCCTACTGCCTAGTAATGTCATAGCCATCCTAACATCGTAGTGCTATACATTACTCATATGTTTGTGGTGACCCTGGTGTAAACAAACCAGCTGTATAAAAGGATAGAAGGGCCAGGCGTGGTGGCTTATGCCTGTAATCCTAGCACTCTGGGAGGCTGGGGCAGGTGGATCACCTGAGGTCAGAAGTTCAAAACCAGCCTGCCCAAAATGGTGAAACCCCATGTCTACTAAAAATACAAAAAAATTAGCCAGGCGTGATGGTGCATGCCTGTAATCCCAGCTA
This sequence comes from Chlorocebus sabaeus, assembly GCF_047675955.1. Classification (NCBI taxonomy): domain Eukaryota; kingdom Metazoa; phylum Chordata; class Mammalia; order Primates; family Cercopithecidae; genus Chlorocebus; species Chlorocebus sabaeus. Next base: position 83,047,804 of record NC_132924.1, on the reverse strand, counting down.
CTTGGTAGGCTGAGGCAGGAAAATTGCTTGAACCCAGGAGGTGAAGGTTGCAGTGAGCAAAGATCACAACACTTCACCCCAGCCTAGGTGACAGAGCCAGACTCTGTCTTAATAAATAAATAAATAAATAAATAAGGATAGCACACACAAGTATGTACAATACATAATACTTTATAATGACAATAAATGACTATGTCACTAGTTTGTATATTTACTATACTATATTTTATTGTTTTTTATTGTTATATTAGAGTGTACTCCTTCTACTCATTAAAAAAATAGTTAATTGTAAAACTCCTCAGGCAGGTCCTTCAGGACATATTCCAGAAGAAGGCATTTTTATCACAGGAGATGACAGCTCCATATGTGTTATTAATCCTGAAGACTTTTCAGTGAGACCAGATGTGGAGGTAGAAGACAGTGATATTGATGATCCTGACCCTGTGTAGGAATAGGATAATGTGGGTGTTTGTATTGTAGTTTTTAATGAAAAAGTTTAGAAAGTAAAATTTAAAAATTTTAAAATAGAGCAAAGCTTATAAAGTAAGGATATAAAGAAAGAAAATATTTTTGCACAGCTGTACAAGGTGTTTTTGTTTTAAGCTAAGTATTATTATAAAATAGAACTTTTAAAAAATTAAATTTATAAAGTAAAATCCCTACAGTAAGCTGATTTGTTTATTATTGAAGAAAGAAAACGATTTCTGTAAATGTATTATAGCCTAAGTGTACAGTATTTGTAAAGTCTATAGTAGTGTACAGTAATGTCCTAGGCCTTCACATCACGCACCACTCACTGACTCACCCAGATACTTCCAGTCCTGCAAGCTCCAATCATGGTAGGTGCCCTATACAGGTGTATTATTTTTTATCTTTCACACCACATTTTTAATGTACTTTTTCTTTTTTTTTTTTTTTTTTTTTTTTGAGACGGAGTCCGGCTCCGTCGCCCAGGCTGGAGCGCAGTGGCCGGATCTCGGCTCACTGCAAGCTCCGCCTCCCGGGTTCACGCCATTCTCCTGCCTCAGCCTCCCGAGTAGCTGGGACTACAGGCGCCCACCACCTCGCCCAGCTAGTTTTTTGTATTTTTTTTTTTTTTAGTAGAGACGGGGTTTCACCGTGTTAGCCAGGATGGTCTTGATCTCCTGACCTCGTGATCCGCCCGTCTCGGCCTCCCAAAGTGCTGGGATTACAGGCTTGAGCCACCGCGCCCGGCCTAATGTACTTTTTCTATACTGAGATATATTTAGATATACAAATACTTACCCTTGTGTTATAATTACCTAGAGTATTCAGTATAGTAACATGATGTACAGGTTTGCAGCCTTGGAGAAACATGCTTTACCATATGGCCTAGGTGTGTAGTATATACCAGTAGGAAGTTAGAGCATAACTATGAGGAATCCAGGAAGGCAAAGTTGGCACTCTAAGCATGTACTTTGTGTCCAGGAAGTTTGTCCAAGATTACTAGAGATTGAGTTATCGAGTTGGGATTGAATAACATGCCTCTGGATTCCAGGACAGGAAAAGGACTGGTAGCAGACAGGAGAAATTCTATCAAATAAAGAGACAGCAAGAGTTGTGAGAGGAAACACATACCAGAATCTTGGTCATGGCTAATCCATAGCATACCAGGGAAAAAAGTAAACCACAAGGAGGTTAATACCGCAAGACCCTAGCTGTCATGGGCCCTGGCATCCTGATAAGTCTGGAAAACAAGACAAAGCAAACATGGGAACCTGTTTATTAACTCTAGTAGACTTTGCTCTTGCTCAGTCTAACAGGATGTTGCTGTTTGATCATTATAAAAAATTTGCCTAATGAAGTAATTTTGGACTCAAATAAGGTTTGATTCAGAAGCCAGGGCTAAACCCAGCTAATAGGTAAACCAAATAACTTTAAAACAAAAGAGCTGAGAAAACCAAATCTTCCATTTTTTTTTGAGGATCCATTTACCCCCATCTGTCAAAGAATCTTCTTTTTTTATCAGCAATCCTTTCTCTTTCTTGTGTGTTTAAAAACTCACCTTCTCATCTCAATCTTTCCCATCACCATTTCAAAGAACTCGAGTCTTTTTCATCTTAGAAAATACCATTGCTTGACTCTGCACCCTTCTGGAAGTATTCTATTACATCTTTCCACTCTTTCATATACATACTTCTTAAAACAGTTGTCTGTTTTACTTTTATATGAAGAATGAGAAACTATACTTCTCATTAACGGCTCAGAACACTCTACTATCTTTTCTACCTCATGTACCCCAAGATGGCTCTCAAGATTTTCAATGGTCTTCATGTATAGTCCGTTGAAATTATTACATTAATATACAACAGGGCTAATAAATTATTCTTACTAGAAACTCAATTTTAGTTCCAATAAAACAAAACTTCTTTCTGGGAACTCTTTCTCTTGCTTTTCTTGCTTTTCCTTAGATGTATAAATTTCTGATATATTGCATTCATTGTAATTAAATCTTAATATAGTTATAACATTTCATCTCTTGATATCCAAGATCAAATAGTATTGAAAGTTCTTAGTATAAGTGTGCTCCTCTTAGCACAGAAAAATATAAAAACTTATCTGGCTCACGCCTGTAATCCCAGCACTTTGGGGGGCTGAGGAGGGTGGATCACGAGGTCAGGCATTTGAGACCAGCCTGGCCAATATAGTGAAATCCTGTCTCTACTAAAAATACAAAAAACTAGCTGGGCGTTGTGGCGGGCACCTATAATCCCAGCTACTCAGGAGGCTGAGGCAGGAGAATTGCTTGAACCTGCGAGGCAGAGGTTGCAGTGAGCCAAGATCGCACCACTGCACTCCAGCCCGGGCGACAGTGCGAGACTCCATCTCAAAAAAAAACAAAACAAAACAAAAAAAAACAAGCAAACAAAAAAAACTTATCTTTTGTTTTTAAGGTAAAAATGCTTTCAAAGTAGTTTTATGGAAACATATAAGTAGACAATTTCACTTATTTACATCATATATATTTTTTTATATAAAAAGATTTTTTTAGAGCACAAAAAAGTACCAGCAGATGAACAGCACCTGAAAACCTGTTGTGTAGAAGATTCTCTGTCAGGCTTTAGAGAATCCTCAAAAACTTTGAATGTAGACTATAAAATTTTTCTCCACTAAATGCTTACAATTTGGTTGAGATAATTACATACATACATGCACATATAGCACAAGTAAAGACAAAAACAATATTATATATCAGCATGGTTTGTAACATTGCATTTTATATACATGCAATATGCACATGTAACAGCATGCTGGATGAACATGCTTTATTAGAGAAAGCATAGACTTTAAAATATAGATTTGAATCTTAGCTCATGCTTATATATGACCTAGAGCTAGTCATTTAGCTTCTCTGTCAGCTTTTTAATTTATAAAACAATGATAATTCTATGTTTTAACAGCTTTATTTAGGTATAATTGTTTTACAAAGAATTGCACATACTTAATTTGTATAGTTTGATGAGTTTGGACATAGGCAAACACTGTGATCCATTACTGCATTCAAGGTAGTAGACATATTCAACCCCTCCCAAAGCTTTCTTGTGTCCATTTGTCTTCGTTTCTGTTTTTGTGATTGTAATAAGAACACTTAAAGTGAAATTTACCCTCTTACGTTTTGAAGTTTGCGATATTTTATTGTTAACTATTGGCATAATGTTGTAGAGTACATCTCTAGAACTTATTCATCTTGCGTAATTGAATCTGTATGCCCATTGAATAACTCCCAATTCCCCCTTCCCCTAAACCCTGGAAACCACTATTGCATTCTTAGCTTGTTTGATCTTAACATTATAGATACTTCGTATAAACAGAATCAAGCAGTGTTTGTCTTTCTGTGTTGGGCATATTTCACTTAGCATATTGTCCTCTAGCTTCATTCATGTTGTCATAAATGGCAGAATTTCCTTCTTAAATATGCCTCACATATAGAAGATACTAAAAAATTATAGCTGCTATTTTTTATTATGTAACATAAAAAGATGATACCTTACTACTCTGAGTAGCACAGAAAGTATCAGATAACTTATAATTGCTTTATTTTTAAAACCCACTTGCTTTTTAATTAGCTATCTCTAGTCCATCTGCAAGAGAAGCTGAGAAGAAAACTGTAAAAGTTTCTTTTACTATAGCTACAAATAAATAACTTACTCCATTATTTCCATTTTTATTATTGGAGATCTCTCTCCTGGAAGCCCTTTATACTTCTATTTCATTGTAGACTTGTTGCTTTTAACAAGTCTCACCTTAAATTTTTTCTTTTGCCCTCATTCTGGGAATTGAGACTCCTATGTGGTTTTGATCCCAGGTCATCAGCTTTCTCGATTTACTTTCTTATTTTTGGCAGAATACATTTACAAGTAGCTTTCTGGGAAAAAAGTGTAATGGAGATATACTTTATAAGAACCTACAGGCTTGAAAATTATTTTTAAAAGTCCTCATACTTGGTTAGTGCATAAAGACAATACAGGGTTAAATTTAAGGTTGGAAAATATTTAAGTTCAGAATTTTTAAGGCATTATTCAATGTCTTTTGATTTCCATTGTTGTTCTTATTATGTTCAATGACTCTGACTCTTATTCCTCCATATTTACTCACTTTTTGTTCTCTCTGAAATCTATTAGGATCCTCTTTTTATACCTGGAAACATAAAATCACATGATATGTGTGCTGGGGAAGGGCTTTTTATTGAAGGTATTATTTCTTTGATAATTTTTATCCCCTCCAAATTTTATTTTCTTCTTTTTGGAAATCCTATTAGCAAGATATTCAACCTCCTGGAGTTATCCTTTGATATTGTTAATTCTTCTTTCCTATTGTTCATGTCTTTGTCTTTTAAATCTTATTTTCTAACTCAGATTTCAAGTATATCTTTCAAACATCTACTGACATTTTAAAAATTATGTAATCTTATATTTAATTACCAAGACTTCTTTCATATTTTTTATGATTATACTTTTTAAACCTTCCTTTTTTATTTCATGTGTGTAATATCTTATCTCATGGATAATATCAATTATAGTTTGTTCTTTTTCTTTTTGAAGTTATTATTCTCTGTGTATAGCTATTTTCCTTTATTTTATTTTTATTTTTTGTTTCTTTTGGTGTCTTTTACATTAGAACCTTCATCAAAGGTTCGGTGATCCTCAGCTCTCTTTATATTTAAGAGTGACTTCACTCTTAAATATAAAGGACACCTTGGTATTAGGTGGTTTTGTCAACTAGTTGGCTTCACTGTTCATTAAGTTTAATCAGTTTTTCACCATTTAATTACTGTTGGCAGCATTTTCAGAAACTATAGTCTATAGTTAAGTTTCTTCAGAGAATAATCATGCTGGTGCAGGGCAGAGGTAAAAGTGTACTATTTGGGCTGGGGTATTCCAATAACGATCAAGTGGCTTGTTGTTGTTTTCATAGGCCACAGTATTAAAAAATAGTACCTGAATACACGCTTAGAGAAACATTGAATAAATGAAAGGAGAAAAAAAGTATTTAGGCAGTACTCTCAAGGTAATGGGGCATTAAAAAAATCTACTTAAGACCTAAGACTGAAGGCTGAACTGACAACTTCTCTAACCATTAATGCTACATGGCTCTGGCATCAGCATACAATGATCTATGAGCCATTGATTAGAAGTTTCCCCTTGGTTGGATTGAAGTGAAAATAGAGATAATACAATAGCAACCCGATGATGTTATGAAATAAATAAATGGCCAATGCAAAAAAATAAACACAACCTCTGAATAGTGTGCAAAATGGAAAATAAGCACTCAAACAATTTTAATATTTATCTTAAGAAAGTTCCTTTTGTCAACAAATTGTATGATCAGTCACTGAGCTGAGGTGTTTTTTTAAGGAAGATCTCAATTGCATTATAAGGCTTGATGTTCTTTCCACTGTGAGGGAAGGTAAAACTAGAGGGCCTCAGAAAATATGCACTACTTCACATCACTGATGCTCAGAGAAGAGCCAAAGTCAACTCTTGGATCCCAAAAAAGAAAGATAGTTTTATTATGCTAGCCATGCATGTGAAACTGGCTATCCTGTTCCACTTCACTGAAAATAGCCTATGAAACTTATGGTATAATTATGTGTTACTGTTATTTCTTTGACTGGCTTGTCAACATAGCTGTTATTATTATTATTACCATTATTAGTTTTTTACTGAGAACCTTAATTTAAGACTCACTCATTTATATTAATTAATAAGTGTTTCTTAGATGGTCTTTAAGGTGGACCTAATACAACTGTGATACTTTTATTACCATGAAGGAGACTAAGAGAACGTAGGTAACTTGCCTGAGGTAGTGCTACATAAGAACCTAGGTCACATTAAGCATAGCTGTAAAGTATTTAATGTATCCTGATTTTAGAATAATTTTGTCCACTAATGTGATAGAATTGCAATCAAAATACAAAAGTAGTTTTCTCTTCTCATTTTTTTTTCATAGAAGCATAGGTATCCTGCAGGACAGGTGACTTCTCTGGTATACCCAAGGGACAGTAAACCATTATTGAAAAAAATATTAGGATTGTAATCAAAAGAAAGAGGGTTTCCCTACTTAGAGGTAAAAACACTGAATCATAAATGATGCTGAGATAAAATCATCATTGGGTCCCAGCTAAGGTGACTATTTAGGTCATTAGGATTATGACTAAATTATATTTATGCCTGATACAGTTTATGCTGAATCTGATAATACAATTAGGATTCTGTCTGAGAAGCTATTCTAGGAGAACATTCAAAAGTAAAAAAACTGTTATGATTCTCAGCAGAGAGAAATGCCAGTGTTACAGGAATCACATTAATAATCGGGAAATCTGGGAAAGACATATGTATGGACATGATTTTTATCTACTTTAACATGATCAGTTGTATTGCTTCATCTTCCTAAAATATTTCCTCTATATTTGACTTCAAATTCCAATGCAATTAATGTTCATTTATTTCTGCTTTCTTATGATCAGCTTGTTAAATAATGCCTAGTTTTGATAATCCTTGTAATGTTTATGTAACCAGCAATCAAAAAATAGTGTGGGATTTTTACCCTCTTCATCCTATTTCAGTTCATTTACAGCCCCTATCAGCTTTTTAATTTGACATCTCATAAAGAAATAAAAGTCTTTATTCAGTTTCATTTACATTGCATATAAATGGAACTTTCCTCAGCTCCCATGTTATTTTTCCTATTAAATCAATGATGAGGAAAGGAATTTATTTGTCTGGTAATTTAGTTTAGCTATACTGTTGTCTGGGGTTTTTATATGCAATACACACTATTTTATATCAAAGCTATAGCTCTCTATAGTTGGATAATGCTACAGCAATCTGTGTATCTGCAAAATGTTTCTCCCATCCTTTCCCTTATTTTTCGAGATTTGCAACAGTGGTGTTGAATATTTGGGCAGGGTCACAGGTTAGATTTCCCAGGAAAGAGATTCTCAGACACAGATTTGCAGGAAGTTTATTGTACGTAATAGGAGATCAAAAGAAGTACCACTGAGTAGAAAGGTGTGCAGTCATAAAAAGGCCTCAGCTGATAGCACAAGGAGCTCCTTTGCTTGGATGCCTCTTTAGAGTTGTCTTTAATCAAGGAAAGCAAGACAAGCTTTTATGTTCTATTAGTCCATTCTCATATTGCTATGAAGACCTACCTGAGTCTGGATAGTTTATAAAGAAAAGAGGCTTCATTGACTCACCATTCCATAGGCTGTACAGGAGGCATGACTGGGGAGGCTTCAGGAAATTTACAATCATGGTAGAAGGTGGAGGTGAAGCAAGCACATCTTCACATGGAGACAGGAGAGAGAGAGTGAAAGGAGAAACTTTTAAACAACCAGATCTTGTGAGAACTCACGCACTGTCATGAGAACAGCAAGGGAGAAATCCACCCCCATGATCCAATCACCTCCCACCACCTCCTTCCCCCAACATTGGGAATTATAATTCGACATGAGATTTGGGTGGGGACAGAGTCAAGCCATATCAATACTCTACTGTAACCAGTCATTAGATCTGGGCTGCTCCCAGGAAGAGAACTTGACTCTGGACGAACTGCTTTCTTCCTCTGAGGATGATGACCTGAGAGGAACTCAGGAGAGAACTGTCAGCTGCCAACATTCCCAAAAAGCTGGGAAAATGAGTGTTTCAGGCCTGGGGTGCAGCAGGTAACCTGCATGGCTCACCAAAGCATCCACTACCATCCGTTGCTTGCCCTGTGCAGTTCTACATGTATCACATAAGTTCTTAGAGAGCTCCTTCAGGATTTTTGTGTGCCACTTCTCCTGGAGAAGTATATAATAGGAGAAAATGGTGAGATAAATCACAGACTTTCTATTCTCACTTTACTGCAGCTTTTTCTGAGGCTGCAAGTGATATTCTTTGTCTGCCTCCTATATCAACAATTAGACATTCCCCTGACCCTTTCTGTAAGCTGTGCTGACTTGGATGCCTTAACTATAAGGATGGTCCAGAGTTTTATATCTTAGATTTGAGCCACTAGTCACCACAATCTGCTCAGACCAGAGCTGTTGTATTTTCTGTTTTTTGTTAAAAATTGAGCTAGCATCACAACAGGGGCTCTCATCTAGTTGCCAAACATGTTCTTCTTTATCCCCACTTATTTGGCCTGCTTACTCCTGATGGTCAGTCTATTATCCCTCCCAGAATGGTGACTCGATTTGTCTGGTGGTCTCTTGGCATGAGGATTTGGACCTATAAACAAACCACATAATTCAGAGTCCATGGGATGTTTAAGCAAAAATAAGTAGATTACTAGATGTGTTGGTGAGTGGAGCCATTTCTACGTCTATGTTTTTGTTTCTGGACTTGTTTATTCTGCCTTACAAGGACATGAAGGCAAATTATTGGTCACTGGTTTAGGGTGTTATTTTGTTCTAGTTCATGGTTTTCTGTCCTTTCAGGATCTCATCTCCAAGACGGTGCTTCAGTTGTATCTTCTGTAGAATGTCTCATTTTTTTATCAGGCCAGCAGCTTCTGGTCAATGCTGTATGTGATGGAGTCAGCGGTTATGTGGCTACCACCACATGGCCTTTGCGATAGACTGCTTTTTGTGCAATACTTTACCTTGAATATGTGTGTGTAAATTCTAGTAAAGATGAATCACTGTCTCTTCCAGGCTGGAATAGTCCAATGTAAGCAACCGGCCACCAAACTTCTTGCTGGACCCCTCAAAAGATGGTGCCATGGGTAGAACTAAGCTTAAGTCTTTGTTGTTTGCAAGTTGGACATTTTTTAGCAGCAGTAGCTTGATTAACTTTGTGGAGTGGACCCCAGGCTGTTAGCTTTTATCTGTCACTGTGCTACTTTCTCCATTAATGGCCAATGACGAAGGCTACTGGCATCAACTAGCTGACTGCTGCAAAGTTCTTTATACTCATGCCTACAGATTTCTCCACATGGCTTTGCCTCTGACCTTTTTAGCTCTGATTTATCAATGTTTCTTCTTCTAAGCACCTGCCTAAGCAACTAGGTTATTTGATACTCCCTTAGGGTTCATGACAATTCTATTTCAAACTGCTTTTCTTTCCGTACAAAGTGGATTACCGAGAGAACCACTTACAGTTCTTCCCATTAAGATTGATCTGAACCAAATTTTATCCTTAAACCAATTTTGACTTTTCTCTCCTCCATCAGCTGGTTATAAAATCCCCCATTAGGCTATAGCTATGAACTGAGGGAAAAGCTGGTTCAAGAGAGTCAGAAAACATGGGGGTCTGGACCACTTGCTCATCCTACTTATGTCTGCATAACCCTTTTATTGCCTCTAGTCATGCCTAATCTATTATTTCCATTGTACTGTGACTTGGTGTGTCTGATAGAATACAACTTTTAATGGACAATTCTGGCTAACTGGTATCTCTCTTTTTTAATGGGTTCAATAGCTCACAAGGAGCTATTTTTCAAAAATGTTTATTATTCTTCACTATAGATAATCCTGAATGCTATGGGTCTATGTTGTGATTATTCTATGGGTACTTCCCATGAACCCATAGCTGTGTCCTTTCTAGCTATATGTTCCACAGGTTAGACCTGATGCAGACTTCTTTTCTGCTCTGGGTCCTACTTAAAGCCGGAAGCCTTTTACATTACTTAGAATATGGGTTGAAGAAGTATTCTCAAATACTTCTTTTAAATGTTCTCATATTTAAGGTGAAATACTGTTCACCTTAATATTGTGCAATGCTAGTTTTAGAAGCAAATATGAGAACATTTAATTCATATGAGGAATTGCCAAAATGACATAATTCTTATTTTCTAACTCATGCATGTATATATACCTCACTCTTTTCAGAAATGGAGATGCTCCATAAAACCCAACCATTTTAATTTTACTTGTTGATATGTACACGTTCTACCAACAGTTTCTACCTTCAGGTTACTATGAGTCAGGAATGTCTAAAGGAAAGGACGTAAGTTGCTCTCTTTTCTTTTACATCATTATTTTCAGCGTAAGTGGTTGATGAATGCAGGCAAATAACAAGAGTAAGGAAGGAGATAAAAGGGCTCCCTGGACATTGTTTTTCTTAGAATGTAACTGCCTTCTTTCTGTGTTTAAAGCAAGTTTTGATTCAACTGGAAAATGTGGCCTTCAGGACCACATTATGTAGTCATAAGTGCAACACACTTGTTCTCACTCGGAGTCTCAATGAATTCCCATGCTTCCTTGACCCACTGGATTTCCGTGCTCATGGGGTGATACTATGTGCAAATGGAATGACAAGAATCGGAAAGCACACAGATGGTACCTACTCAATCTCCTCTGCTTGCATACATAGTCTTTGTTAAATCAGACATATAAAACACAGAATCAGTTGCAGCTTTCCTTGCATCACTGCTGGGATGAAGCTGGTCCTACTGTAGGGCCATGAGTGGTTCATTAGGCAGATGAAGTATAACTGTGAAGGAGACCTCCTCTTCACTGCGGCCAAGGAACCTATCGTTAATGCATGGTACTCTGTGAATGGTGAGAGGCTGGGCATCTACCTAGGCCATACCAGAGCTGTGTGGTATGTGGATGCTGACTGGGACACCAAGCATGTCCTCGTCCATTCAGCTGACAAAGCTGTCATCTCTGGGCCTGTGAAACAGGGAAACAGCTGGCCCTACTCAAGAACAATTCAGCTGTGTGGATCTGCAGTTTTGACTTTGGGGGCAATATCATCATGTTCTCCACAGAGAAGCAGAAAAGCTATCAGTGCTTTGTGAGCTTATTTGACCTGCAGGATCCGAGCCAGACTGACAACAATGAGTCCTACCAGAAGATCCCTTGCAATAACTCTAAAATCACTAGTGCCCTGTGGGGACTGCATCATTGCAGGCCATGAGAGTGGAGAACTCAACCAGTATAGTGCCAAGCCTGGAGAGGTGTTGGTGAATGTTAAGGAGCACTCCCAGCAGATCAGCAACATCCATTTATCCACGGACATGACCATGTTTGTCACTGCATCCAAAGACAACACAGGCAAGCTTTTTGACTCTACAACTCTTCAACATCAGAAGCCTTTCTGAACAGAACGTCTTATCAGCTCAACTAGCCTCTCCCCCAACTATGACCATGTTGTGCTGGGCAGTGGTCAGGAAGCCACGGATGTAACCACAACCTCCACCAGGTTTGGCAAGTTTGAGTCCAGGTTCTTCCATTTGGCCTTTGAAGAAGAGTTCAGAAGAGTCAAGGGGCACTTTGGACCTATCAACAGTGTTGCCTTCCATCCTGATGGCAAGCGCTACAGCAGTGGCAGTGGCAGTGAGGATGGTTATGTTCATAATCTACTACTTCGACCCACAGTATTTTGAATTTTTTTTTCAACCTCTACCTTGTATGAATTCTTATTTTTTTCTTTTTCTTTTCTATTATATTTAAGTTCTGGGATACATGTGCAGAACGTGCACGCTTGTTGCATAGGTACACATGTGCCGTGGTGGTTTGCAGCACCCATCAACCAATCATCTACAGTTGGTATTTCTTCTAATGCTATCCCTCCCCTTGCCTCCCACCCCCCAACAGGCCCCGCTGTGTGATATTCCCCTCCCTGTGCCCATATGTTCTCATTGTTCAACTCCCACTTATGAGTGAGAACATGTAGCATTTGGTTTTCTGTGAATGATATTATGTCCTTTGCAGGGACATGAATGAAACACTTTGAATTTGAGTTTTAGGAGTAAGAAGCTGGATCTCTATCTAGGCCACGAAATCTTCTCACATAATGTTTTGAACTCTGAGAAATAAATTTGTTTGGTAGTTAAAAAAAACAGAGTCAAAGAAAAAATTAATAAGAATTTCATGATAATCACAGCAGAGCACTAAACCAAGCACAGAACGCTTCTGAGTGCAGAGGCAAATGATAGGCCCATGAAGCCGGTCCGGTCATAGGTTGCTTTGGAAGAAAACAGCGGAAGTCATTGCCATATACACTTGCCATAGTGTTGCAGAGTACTTCCTTATCAAGACCTAGCTTCTTTTTTGGCCAATCAAAATCTGATTTCCAGATCTGAGATTTGGCTCAGGTCCAGAAACTATTGTGACGTTTTATTGAGATAGCTGCCCTCATGCTCCAGGTCACTCATCCTTAAATATATTTTATTATTACAATTGATAAACAATCTTTGTTGTCCTACCCCTAGGAACTGAATAGCTTTCTGTGGGCCAGAGTCTCCTGGCTTCCACTTTGATTTTGCTGCTTATTACAGCAATTTTGCACACATTCCTGCTGATGGTTAAGCATATCCAGTTAGCCTCTATTATTTTGGGATCTCCCTTGTTACCAATGAACCTAGTTTTATGAGAGCATTTTCCACCATCTTCCCTGGCTTACAAAAGATGGCCATCACTGAGTTTTTCAATTATATTGATCCTTTTCTCATCATTGTATTCCAGATCACCAGTAAATCCAGTGTCCTCTGAGATGTCACGTGTAACAGTCATCTGGTGACTTACACAGTATATTCCTCTAGCATGCATCTCTGAACCTTTTGAATCCCTTCTTTTACTACTTTTGATAAGAATTCTGGCACCTCTCTTGCATATAATATGGTCTATCACTTTCTTCACACTGCTGAGAGTCCTCCTAATAACATGATATCATTATTTCCTGGGTCTTTGTTAGGGTGTGAAATTTTACATTATAGAAGACTTTCCCAATATTAATAAAACTATTTTTTTATAAATCCTCCTTGATTCAGTACTCTCAGGATCCAATCCCATGCATCCTCTATCGCAGCCTACTGATATATGTTGCTGATATATGTTCTATACTGATATATGCTCTGTAGCTCCTCTGAGGTTGGTCTTTTTCTCTTCCAAAAGACCCAGGGCTTTCCTTGTCAGGTTATATTGAGACATACTGGTGGCCAGAAGAGCAGATGGCAATAAATTCTGATAGAGTTTGTATTTTATTGCAAGAAACAATCATTTCCATCATCTTTAAGCATAGGGAGTGCTAGCCTTTAATAGAAGGGAGTGAGCTACCAGTGAAGGTCAAAGACTTAAGTGGAATCTAGTAATTTAAGTTTCAAATGCATCAACGTGAGTGTCCCTATCTCACGTTTCAAGATCTCACTCCTTCCTAATCAAGGCCTTCCAGGATTGAAAATTCAACCTGTTCTCAACCTCTTCTGCCTGTAAAGGTTAAAATATGAACTTCATCCTCGCCTTCTTCAACCTTTCAATTATGGGAGATGAGAACGTCTTTATTTGCTGCCAGGACTTTCACACTTAATGTTTCATTGGTGATTAATCAACCTCAGTCTTGCATTGTTTTTCTCCAGCACATTATATACCCCATCAATTCTATAATTTCTGAAATCATTTTCTCAGCCTGAAACATTGCACCTGCCAATGAATTTCCTTCCGCCTGTGAAGTTTTAACAATCACATTACTGCAGCATGCCAGGTCTCCCAGCACTTCACATACCATCACGGCTGGGTTCCTCATCTGCAGCCCGTCAGAAGGTGAAATAGCTCCAATATCTCCTTTCAGAGTCTGCCTCCTCAAACCCTTTCTGGAGCCAACTCTATAGGTCAGATTCCTAAGAAAACAGAGTCTGATGTGGAGATTTGCATTTAGAAAATGCATTAGTGATCACCCTTCAGATCAATATCTAGGAACATTAAAAAAAAAAAAAAAAAAAAAAAGAGGCTGAGTGCGGTGGCTCACACCTGTAATCCCAACACTCTTGGAGGCGAGGCGGGTGGATCACGAGGTCAGGAGATCAACACCATCCTGGCTAACACGGTAAAACCCCGTCTGTACTAAAAATACAAAAAAATTAGCTGGGCATGGTGGCGGGCGCCTGTAGTCCCAGCTATTCGGGAGGCTGAGGCAGGAAAATGGCGTGAACCCGGGAGGCGGAGCTTGCAGTGAGCCGAGATAGTGCCACTGCACTCCAGCATAGGCGACAGAACCAGACTCATCAAAACAAACAAACAAACAAACAAAAAACAGAAAGTAAGTAAAAGGAAGAAGTTTATCTCTGACGGAATTCCTACAAAAGCCTCAGCTGACCCCAAGCTGAGGTCTAGTGCTCAAGAGCCTTTCACAGTTGTTTTGCTGTGAGGCAAGGGGTCTAGGCTTTTAAATTCCTTTATTGATCGTTCACTGGATATGGCCCTTCCTTGGAGAGAAGTCGTGACCTTGGGCTAGTCATATCTCTTCAGTCTGTGGAAATTTTCAGCCAGGAGGTACTCAAACATCCTGCAACTGAGGAGAGTATGGTAACAGTCACTAAACTTGCTTCCACAGTTATTTTAGGAAATACCATTAAGAAATGACACAATCCCAACCAATTTTAGTTTTCTTTAGTTCATTTGTTTAGTCATTTATAAAAATGAAATATATAAAGTAAAATGAAAATCTGACATTATTTTCCAGAAACCCTCATTGAGAGAAATGAAATTACTTAGATTTTCACCTATCAGTAATTTTCATATTGCAAAGAATGACAATATCCATATGTTCAAAAGTACTGATGCAAATTCAGTAAGATGCAAAGTCAGTAAGCATCAGCCATAGTCTTCTCACTCACCAAAATAACCTTATTTGCCTCATTTTGCATGTATCTGAATAGCCTCACTGTATAAACTAGTAAATTAGAGTCTCAGGCTTGGCAGGCAAACCAGCTCCGTCTCAAAAAGTCAATTTAGTTTGGCATTTAAAGATAGTGTTTGAACACTTTAGTTTATCTTATTTCTGTTTTGTTTTTAAAAAATACAAAGTATTAGTTTTAACTGATATTCAGCCAGTTTTTACAAAATTTGAATTAAAAATTACTCTTTTGGTATACAGTTGTATGATTTTTCACAATTCAGTAATGTGACTACCACCACCAACAGGAAAGAGAACAGTTCTATCAACTCATGAGTTTTTCTCATAATACCTCTTTCTGTTTAAGCCTTCTGTTCACTCTCTGTCTTTCTCTTTCTCTTTCACTCTCTTTTTTTTTTTTAGACAGGATCTCACTCTGTTGCCCAAGCTGGAGTGCAGTGGTGCAATCTCTGCTGACTGCCACCTCTACCTCCTGAGCTCAAGTGATCTTCCCACTTCAGCTTCTCGAGTAGCTGGAACTACAAACATGAGCCATTACACATGGCTAATTTATTATTATTATT
Organism: Chlorocebus sabaeus; assembly: GCF_047675955.1. Taxonomy (NCBI): domain Eukaryota; kingdom Metazoa; phylum Chordata; class Mammalia; order Primates; family Cercopithecidae; genus Chlorocebus; species Chlorocebus sabaeus. Next base: position 83,032,155 of record NC_132924.1, on the reverse strand, counting down.
TTTTTTTTGTAGAAATGAGGTCTTTACTCTATTGCTCAGGCTTGGCTGGTCTTGAACTCCTGGTCTCAAGTGATCCTCATGCCATGACCTCCCAAAGGTCAAGGGATTACAGATGTGAGCCACCACACCTGGCCTTCTGCTTCCTTTTAATTCTTAGTAAACACTATTTTCCATCCCTACAGTGATTTTTTTTTTTTTCCAAAATATCATATATATTGACTCATATAGTATGTCTAGATACTATCAATTAACATAAAACAATTGAGATTCATTTATACATAAATAGTTTGTTCCCTTTATTTGCTGAGTAATATTTCATTTTTGGATATATCACCACTTATTTCTCCATCCCCTAGTGATACGGTTTGGACATTTGTCCCCTCCAAATCTCATATTGAAATGTGATTCCCAGTGTAGGAGGTGGGGCCTAGTGGGACGTGTTTGGGTCATGGTGGTGGACCCCTTGTGAATGGGTTGGTGCCCTCCCTGTGAGTTCTTGTTCTACTCCTTCACAAGAGATCTGGTTGTTTAACAGTGTAGCACCACCCCCTCCTCTCTCTTGGTCCTCTTGCCGTGTGGCCAGTTCCCCTTCCCCTTCTACCAAAATTGAAAGCTTCCTGAGGTGCTAACCAGAAGCACTTACTGACACCATGCTTCTTGTACAGCCTGCAGAACTATGAGCCAAGTAAACATCTTTTCTTTATAAAATACCCAGACTCATGTATTCCTTTATAGCGATACAAAGAAAACTAATACACCTAGTTAAGGAACACTGGCTTGTTTACAGTTTTTGGTGATTTTGAATAAAGCTCTTAAACAGGATACAAAATCCATCCTGTATTTATTTTATACATTTCATTTTTATAAATGACCAAACAAATGAACTAAAGAAAACTAGAATTGGTAAGGATTGGATCGTTTCCTAATGATGTTCCCTAAAATGGTTTTCGACGCAAATAAAAGGCTTACATTTTATATGGGTAAATATTTAGAAATAGAATTTCTGGGTCATATGGTAAGAATATGTTTTAAGTTTATATTAAATTTTTAAACTATTTTCAAAAGTGTATCTCTATCAGCAATGTATGAAAATTCTATTTGTTACCCAAACCCTTTAGCTCTTGGTTTTGTTAGTCTTGTTGTTTTAGCTGGCAATATATCTATTTAGGTTTACACTATATGCTCTATTTCACCTCATTTACATTGTAGTGTCAGATTTCAAAACCTTTTCTTTGCTGTTTGTCCCCTGGTATCCTCCTCGCAGGTGTTTGTGACTTAGGTGTTGTTTAGATTGTAGTTCAATTCACAAAGCCTTTGTTATGGTTCTCAGATGCATTACGTGCATACATACAGTTTGAGGATGACCCTGAGGCTTGTATAGGTTCATACACAGAATTAGAAGATCCTCTTCCCTACATGTCTCTTCTCCAGGATATCCTTCACATTTTAGGCTCAAAGAATCATTTTTTCCAGTTTCACTTGCAAGTGAGATGTTCTTTTTAACCTTCCATATTACTGCACAGTTCTACCTAATGAACCCATCTTTGGTGAAGTATTTAAAAAGAGAGAGAAAAATAACAAGAATTCTTTCCATAGTTTTTGTCCCATAGGGACTCTTTTTCTTATTTCTCTACACAGAGAAATTATTTTCTCTTGAGTTTTAGATACAAAGCTACCTCCTCTGCAACTGTGCAGATCCATGACCTTGGGAAGAAATTGGTAGAGGAAAGAGAGAGAGAACAAGAGGGAGAGCAAGAGATAGTGAGAGATAGAGAAACAAAAGGGATTTCCTCCATACTTATCAGCTCACAAAGTCTCTTTTTGCCAGTTATCCAGGCAGGAGGATGGATTTCCCTAGGATGTTTTGATGTTTATGCCTGTGGCTAAGTTTCTCAATTTGGGCCTGCCCTTAAGTCGAAGGGTGGGGGAGGGGGGTTTCCTCTAGAATCAGCCCGTTCCAATTGATTTACAGAGTGCTTTCTGTATTTTCTCCCACATGGGCTGTATTGGGCTTCTTTTATCTTGGCTATTACTGGAAGGTCTGGCTCCTCTGTCCAACCAAGTTCACTGTAGGCAGCATCTCCCTGCTACAGTCTAGGTACCTTCTTAGCATGGCGCAGCATAGCGTCTAGAACCACGGAGAAGTGTGGGGAGTGGCCTGGGGAAAAGTATGACCATCTCAGGTATTGGTCTGGAAGAAAAAAACTCTTTATTTCAACTGTTCCACTTAGGTTCTGGGATTCAGTTTCTCTACCTTAAAACAGCCATTTAAAAAATATATTTAAAAGGTTTAATTTTTCTTTAATTTCAAAACTAGCTGACCAATAAATTAGCTTTCCATTATCTGATATTTGCTACAATTATATATACTTTAAAGCTGGTTAAAAAATTAACTGAAATTAATAACCAATGTAAAATTTTATAGTAATTTAGGAAACATATAAATACGCTTTATTTGTGCCTAAATAAAGAATATGGAATTAAATTAATTTGCCAATATCACCATTTGCTGGGAATGTATCATGAGCTAAAGGTGAACACATGATAAATGAGCTTAGACAAAGCATTTATTTCTACAAACTTATCTGAGAAGTCCTCTAATATGTTTGATTGTGTCCCCACCCAAATCTCATATTGAACTGCAGTTCTTGTAATCCCCACATTGTGCCATGAACCTGTTGGGAGGTAATTGAATCGTGGGGATGGTTCATGCTATTCTCATGGTAGTGAGTTACTATGAGATCTGATAATTTTGTAAGGAGCTTTTCCCCAACTTTCACTCTGCACTTCTCCTTGCTGCTGCCATGTGAGGAAGGTTGTGTTTGCTTTTCCTTCTGCCATGATTGTAAGTTTCCTGATGCCTCTCCAGCCTTGCTGAACTGTGAATCAATTAAACCTCTTTCCTTTATAAATTACCCAGTCTTTGGTATGTCTTTATTAGCAGCATGAGAATGAACTAATATAGTATATTGGTACTGGGAGTGGGGCACGGCTGTAAAGATACCCAAAAGTGTGGAAGCAACTTTGAAACTGGGAAACAGGCAGAGGTTAGAACAGTTTGGAGGGCTCAGAAGAAGACAGGAAAATGCTGGAAACTTTGGAACTTCCAAGAGATCTGGAGAGCTCAGAAGATGGGAAGATGTGGGAAAGTTTGAAACTTCCTAGAAACTTCTTGCTTTTTCCCAAAATGCTGACAGTAATATGGATAATAATATCCAGACTGAGATGATCTCAGATAGACATGAGGAACTTTTTGGGAACTTGAACAGAGGTGACTCTTGTTATGCTTTAGCAAAAAGACTGATGGCATTTTGCCCCTGCCCTAGAGATCTGTGGGGCTTTGAACTTGACAGAGATGATTTAGGATATCTGGCAGAATGATTTAGGGTAAGAACAGAAGAGTTTGAAATACGATTCTTATATCTAAACAGATTTTTGTTGCACAAAAGTACACCATCTTTTGAAGTGAAGAAGTTATGGCAGAAAGATAATACCATTGGCATTATCATTTTGATAGTCATTGACACCAGCATCCTGATGTGTGGAGGAAACCATTTGTTCATCAGTCAAATGATTTCATGAGAATCATACTTGTGTGACCTTGGACAAGTCACTTGTGTGACCTTGGAAAGGAGTCCTGATCCAGACCCCAAGAAAGGGTTCTTGAACTCCACAAAAAAATTTGAAGTGAATCCATAAAGTAAAGCAAGTTCATTAAGAAAATAAAGAGTGGCTACTCCATAGGCAGAAAAGCCCCAAGGGCTGCTGTTCACCCATTTTTTTATGGTTATGGTTATTTCTTGATTATATGCTAAACAAGGGGTGGACTATTCATGAGTTTTCTGGCAAAAGGGTGGTCAATTACCAGAACTAAGGATTCCTCCCCTTTTTAGACTATATTTGGTAACTTCCTGCCATTGTCATGGCATTTGTAAATTGTCATGGTGCTGATGGGAGTGCCATTTAGTATACTAATGCATTATGATTAGCATATCACGAACAGTGAGATTGACCAGAGGTCACTTTCATGGCCATCTTGTTTTTGGTGGGTTAGGGCCACAACTTCTTTACTGCAACCTGCTTTATCACCAAAGTCTTTATGACCTGTATCTTGTGCCAACCTCCTATCTCATCCTGTGACTTAGAATGCCTAACTTACTGGGAATGCAGCCCAGCAGGTCTCAGCCTTATTTTATTCAGCCCCTATTCAAGATGGAGTTGCTCTGGTTCAAATGCCTCTGACAACTTGTAAACAGAAATGTATCTGAGACAGGTCTCAATCAGTTTAGAAGTTTATTTTGCCAAAGTTAAGAACAATGCCCAGAAGGAATAAACAAGGGACCACGGAAACAGTCTGTGGTCTGTGCCTTTGTTCAAAGATAATTTTGAGGGCTTTAATATTTAAAGGGGAAAAGTGGGTTGGAGGGGAAAGAGTGGGGGTATGGTAATCCACATGTTGCAAGGGAAAAGAAACAGGTAGGGGAATAGTCAATTATGCATTAGTCTTACACTCAATGTATCAGCACTTTACATAAGATAAGGTGAACCTGTGGCGATATTTAACGTTTTTTCTGTAGCTGTCTGCTGAGGAACAAAAAGGAAAGGCATTTTCTTTCATGACTCAGCTCACAGCTTAATTTTTTACTTTTGGCATAATGAATTGGGATCTCAAGTTTTTATTTTCCTTTCACACACTTAATATCTCTGAGGCTTGGCTTCTTCACCTAAAAAAGAAGGTCGCTTGTAGTAGTACCTATCCTCAAAGGATTATTAGGATTAAATAAGATAATGCATGAAAAAAGGATCTAGCAAAATTTTTGGCAGAGAGAGCACTGCAAACATTAACTCTTATATTTGAGTGAATAGGAGTATAATGTACAAACTCGAAGTTATGCCAGTCTCTAGAAGCCACAGAGAGTTCTATCCCGGTGATGTATACAGAAACCAACAAGTTGATGATTCTGTGAAGACAAAATTTCCTGTTGGCCTTGTGGGCAGTCAGAAAATAATATCTTGAAGCATGACACCTTGGCAAGCAGAGTATTTTAAACTAAAGAAGATTGGAAGGCTTCAGAAGCAGCTTCAGAACTAATGTGTCTCCGACCTTCTCTACCCTCCTGTCTCTCATTACTCTTTTCTTCTGGACACAGGGAGGGGCTTTCTGTGAAGTTCCCTTATCTGACTACAGACAGAAGAAATGCATTGTCGTGAGTCTCCACCCTAGGCATCCATTACCCAGTAAAGATTAACTGCATCACGGAAGAAGAGACTGAAATTTGACATTGCCCAGACTGTCACCTGTTCTTTGGAGGGCCCATTCATTTTTCTTCAAAAGTATTCACTCTTCCTAAATTGCCTACATCTCCCGTCCAGTCTTCCCTATAAAGAGTGTATGCAGCTTTTAAGTCTCACTGGCTTTTGGGGTACACACTTTTCTTTCCTTTGATGATGCCCCATGCACGTAATAAACGTGTTCGCCCTTTCTGTTGTTAATCTGTTTCCTGTCAGTTTATTTTACAGACTCAATTATCAACTTCAGAGGGTAGACAGAAAGGTTTTTTTCTCCCCTATAGTCCATAACTACACTCATACCACTCATAAAGAAATTATGTTCCTCTATTTTTTTTTAATAATGGGAATTTTTAATGAAAGAAGCTCAGAACAGGCTGGGCGCAGTGGCTCACGCCTGTAATTCCAGCACTTTGGGAGATCAAGGCGGGTAGATCACCTGAGGTCAAGAGTTCAAGACCAGCCCGGCTAACATGGCAAAACCATGTCTCTACTAAAAATACAGAAATTAGCTGGGTGCAGTATTGTGTGCCTGTAGTCCCAGCTACTCCAGAGGCTGAGACAGGAGAATCGCTTGAACCTGGAGAGTGGAGGTTGCAGTGAGCTGAGAAAGCACCATTGCACTCCAGCCTGGGCGACAGAGCAAGACTCTGTCTCAAAAAAACAAAAAAACAAAGAGGCTCAGAAAAATAACTGAAGCTACTATTAATATAAAAATGGAAGAATCCACGTCACATTTTCTGAGTACTTGGTAAATAAAAAAATGGACACAAAAAACTATGTAAGTTTATTCGTTATTATCTGATCATATGCTATGAACACATCTTTAGGAAAAAAGAAATTTTTTAATTTTGTATTTCAAATTCCGACTGTTGTTTCAATTTTCTAATTTATAATCAAACTTTCTAAGCCGAATTGGGAGTAATTTTATTAAAATAAGTTGTTTAGCATTTTCTGAAGTGAACAAATGAGTTGGTAAAATAGATTTTTGAATAAAACTGGTAAAAAAGAAATAAGTAATTTTGTTATATGCCAACTGAAAAGAAAATACAAAAACAATTTACTTTCTTATTTTAAATGAACAGCTAGAATTATATGTTTGTGTACGTGTATATGGCTATATAACTTAGTAATTATTTTAATGTTGTTTAGTATGATTTGTAACTCTTGTGCTAAAGAGAATTAAACAGTCAGTAGTCGATCTTATTTCTTTATGAAATGCAATGCACTGTGGTTCACTGAAGGACAATTAATTAAGACAATAGCTCAACTGGCATGTTTTAGCTTCCAGTAAGATATGCAAATTAAGTATAATGTGCTATCTCATTAATTAATATTATAAATAAGAAACTTTTTTCTCTCAACTCACGTCATAATGGAAAATATATTACCTATATTTTTTGATAGATTGTGGAAAAATTCTATATGTTCATCCATATATGTATTTTTGTAGTATGTAATATTTTACATAAAATTACAAAGTATTAAATTTATGATTAGATGGAAAAGCATCAAGCATTTATTGAGAATGAGAGAAAAAGAAGCTGGTGGGACATGTAGTAAACAGGCAACAAAATGTATCACTCCAGAAAAACAAAGGAGATTTCCAGCTACTGCAGAGCTAAGAAACACACAAAAGGATAAATGTTCTGTGATTCCACGTACATGACATACCCAGAAGAGGCAAATTCAGAGTAGTTTAGAGGAACCAGAGAAGGCAGGAGGGCAGAGTGGGAGTTATTAGGTGATGATGATGATGTTCATGTACTTATAGTTTGGTTGAAATTGGGGGAAAAAAATAAGAAAAAGAAAAGTTAAGTATATAAACCCTGGTATGTTATACCAGGTAAGTTGACTTGGGTGTAGGAAGAAAATACTAGATCCTACATTAAAATTTTAGATTTATCTAAAAATAAATAAGACATTATACTTTACTAATTTTAAATCATAGAGTTTAAAAGCTGTCCTAATTCTGTCCCCTGTGTTAGATGGTCAAATGTCCTCTATGTTGTATGGGCTACTCAGAGACAATCATAGGGGTTCTCCAATAATAAGTAATGATGTCCTCCCCAGTTGGTTTATCTTCAGCATATTGTGACAGTGCAGTAATATGTGCCTGTGAAGTGGATTTACAGATTATACCCTCCCATTTCAACCAAATGAACCCTATGAAATTATAAATTGCTTAAACCATTTATGCAAAGAGGCCATACATTGAAGGTAATACCTACAATGCAAGTAGAGTAGGCAACAAAACAAGCAACAAGAAATATGGCAGATTGGATATGTTGGGAGGCAGGACACACTACCCCCAAAACATTACTGTAGAAAACCAGAATATGTCATCACAACACATAGTTCTTTGGCATATTTGGAGCAGATTATTTTGAGAAACCACAGACAAAGGAGTAGCTCTGAAAAGCTGTCCTTTTGTAAAGGAAATTTACATCTATAAAAGGAATTTTTATTAATAAAGGCATCTTCAGTCCATATCACCTAATCTGGCCTAGAAGTTTCTTGTGTCTTGCCATAATAGCCATTGATGTCATGACACTGTCATGATAGAAAAAGTTTTTTTTAAGTTACTATGTTTTAGATTTATTTGATTCAGTATCTGACTTGCTTTATATGTGTCAAGATTATTTTATTAAAAGTAAACAGGCATCCTGAGAAGGGCAATGGTACTCACACTGGTAAGTACTTAGTGAGCATATAGCTGTGTTACTGTGGTACTATCATAGAGTCTCCCTTTTATAACAAATATTCAGAATACTCTAATGTTAACCTGTGAGATAGAATTTTAATATAGAGGGTAGATAACAATTAGGTTTTCATGAACTCATTAATGTGAGCTGCTGGAATGTTTTATATATATTACTTGTATCCCAGTCTGGCTTGGAGGAGGAAGAGAAGTGGGGAGAAGAGGAAAGAAGAATCTTTTCTGAATGCCATTTGTCGTAGGTCAGTTTTTGATTTGTTAGCTGACTTTCTAGGAGTACCTGAAAAAGAAGAAAAAAATTATTCTGGGGTGATTTCTGTACAATCCTTCCTGTGAGGCTCTTTCTAAAGCAATGTCTTTTTATTGTCTTTTATGTTTGCCACCGTAACATATATTGGGGTATGTATGGATATTGCTGGTGCCAATGAAATCCCCTTTACTTTCTTTCACTGTTTTTGATTCCCAGTGTCTGCCTACTTTTTCTTTCAATAGTACACAACTGTGGCTCTTCAAAGAGCTGCTACTACAGCTGCTTGGCCTGTTGAAACTAGAAGTCCTCAGAATTTGTCTTCCCATTGCCACCTTCTCAGAAAGCCCTTAGTTAGTGACAAACCAGTGTAGGTTATGAAAGCTCAGGTCCTCTGCCTTAAGCCAAAACACATTTTTGACACAGAATATACATTCCAGGAATTCTTTGCAGAATCAGGCTAAAGCACTCCCCTCAAGACTTTCCTGAAATTATACTTTTGCTTGGGTTCTTCTTTTCTTCTCTGCTTCCCACATTCTATCATTTTTTTTTTCCTTCAGGGCATGTGCACATGAATTCTCAACATGTCTTTTTATTTGGAGGAGTATAAGATTGAAACAAATTTAGAGACTATTAGTATAGAGGAGAAACCAGTTTACTGTTAAGAATAGCAAAACAAAATAAAACCAGAACCACCACCGCCAACAAAAACCCCACATCCTCACACACAAACAGCAGAACAATGACACCTGCATGTATTTATAGCTCCTAGAATTGTGAAAAGAAAGAAGAAAAATAGACATGTGAGTAGAACAGATTGGTGTCCTAATTTTCCCTCTTCGGCTTTTGAACAAAAGAAGATGTCCTGCTTATCTATCGCTGTAGAACACATCCCCTGAAAGCACGTTAGATTACAACAATGAGTTGTTATTATCTTCTTTGATTCATAAAACTGATGAGTTCAGCCTGATGGGGCTCCTTAGGAGTTGCCATGAGATTACTGTTGAGGCTAAAGTATTTGAGGGATTTCTTCCCCTGTATGTCTGGTGCCAGGAAGTGCTGAGGCTGGTTAACCGTCTCTCTCTATGTGGACACTCAACATGAGGAACTGGAGATTCCTCACAGGGCAGTTCCAGAGTACTCAGATTTCTTATATGCTCCAAAGAAAGCATTTTGAAAGACCATGGCAAACACTACCATGCTGCTTCTTGCCTAGACTCAGAAGTCTTACAGTGTCACTTGTGCCACACAGTTTCTTGGTGATAAGTGAGTTATAGGGTCGGTCCATCCATGAGAGACTGAATACTCAGAGACATCATTCACTGGGACCTTTTTTAGATATGTGTTTAATAAAATGAAGGGAGTACAGAAAGCATGGAATATTTACCTTGTTCCTTAGTGAATTAGGACACCAGAAAGAGACTCTGTGCAAAGCCTTACTACAAAATAAGGTAACAGGCTAATGAAGAGAATAGAGCAAATGGTCAGGCCCTAGCTGGCATGTGTGAATGCTCCTTATGTCTCTTCAGATGTGGATTCTGAGTTGAGAGCCTATGAGTCTGTCAGGGATCCTACAAGGATAGAGATAAATTATTTTGCAGCAGAAATTGAAGGCAGACAATCTTAGCAAGGGTTGAGTTGAGGATGTAGCAACAGTCAGATGTTTTCATCATAGTAGGAGTTGAAAGGAAGCAAATTCAGCAAAGTAGAATGGCCAGTGCTCCCCTCAATCTTATCACAGCACCAGTTTAGGAGGCATATAGGGAATGCAGGGACTCAGCATCTAAGAGACGTCACCTTGGACAGTGACGATTGTCTGCTAGTGCATGCACAAAAAGAATTTGAAGCCCGGGGACCTCATTTTTCCATGGAATGAGGTCTTGCATTTCTCCCCTCTACACCCACTGTCTCCCTCAAGTATGTGGGAATTTAACATCCTAATTATTACCCTCACTAAAATGTTTCACCTACTACTGTGTTGCAAATGGGGTCTCTTATTGCTCTGAATAGTGTGTATTTAACGGGAAAGGAATTCTGTTTTACAGATCGAAAATCTGTGGCTCAACGAGGTTAAGTATTCCATCAAGTTTGCACAACCGGTAAGGGGAAGGATCCGCTATTCAGACTCAGGTCTGCTGCCTCACATTGTGTTCTTTCCACTTTGTGATACTATCTCTAATATTTACTTCTCTATAAGGTTGCAATTGAAATACAATTCTCAGAAATTCATCATTTTTTAATCTTCACTTTTTACCAACAAATACGTTTTCCTATTTGGTAACTGTAATCTGAAAACTGCTACATATTAATAAAAACTGACACTGATTTGTTTTTAGGTGTTCATTTATGCAGTGTGAATGAAGTCAGCTGTGTAAAAGTGACAAGAGAGAGAATTTCTTATGGTTCATTAGTAGAACATACAGCAGCAATCAATTGTAGTATTTAATAGTCACCGCACATTCAAGATAGAGATTTATTTCAACAAAGGAATTAAACTTGAAAACAGCAGGGAAGAAATAAAAGACTGGAAGTGATCATAGGAGAAGTTTACCAAACAAGTCAAACTTTCACCAAGTTACATGATCCTTCCAGTTTTAAAATCACGTGGAAATTTAAGTTGAACCAGAAGTATATTCCTGACATTTTTCTTTCCCTTCAAAATCTTTCTGTTTTACTATTCTTAATAATATAAGTTGCCTAAGATATTAATCACACAATTGATTTTAAGGATAGCCTTACAACAACAGCAAAATAATAATTTAATTTAATAACATATTAAGTACTTTCTATGTATCACACATTATATCAATTTCTTCACATGAATTGACTAAGTTTAACAACATGTCTGAAGTTGGATATTGATATCACTATCATGAGAAAATAAGGCACAGAGAGATTGAATAAATTGCATGAGATTATACTCATCTAATAAGTGGTAGATTTGGGATGTGAACCAAAGTAGTCTGGTTTCAGAGTTACTCTCATAACCCACCAAAATGCACCTTCTTCCCATCTAAACTGTATTTGCTTGAACAATATTTCAGTGTGTTCTCTCCCTAAATCCAATCAACATCATAATATGCACAAATAGGCAAAGATACTAAGTATTACTGAAAATAGTTACTAGGAATTTAAAAAATAGTCTTAGGTAATAGAGAAGGGAACAGAATGGCAGAGTCCAGAGAGTAGACAGGAGGTACACACAGAGAGGCCAGAGAAAACTTCTATCTTCTGATGTAAGACCTGGAAAGTCAAAACGGCACTACAAGTGTTGTTTCTGGATAGGAAGTCTATGAATATACCATTTATCTGAACATAAGGGAAATGACCAGAGAATGTGTAGTCACGATTTTGACAGGACTCTGAGCAACTAGAGCAACTAGATTATATCACACCTTGAGACCATGATAGGATTCTTAGTTCACATTTTGTGTAAAAAGTGGAGCTCTTAGATTGTATGCACAGGAGAATAACATTATCTTTTCTACATTGTATTGATGACTCAGTGTACTGTGTTGAGAATAGATCATAAGACCCGAGGGTGGAAGCAATAAGAACACTAAAAGGGTGATATTAATGATCAAGGATAAAGGTGATGTGGTGATATTAATAATCAAGAATAAAGGGGATGGTGATTGAGTAAGTGATAGGATTAAAGGAGTGGAGAAGTGGTTAATTCTGTGTATGTCCTGGGATCTCAGAGTTTTCAGAAGTATTGAATTGGAGTTTAAGGCAAAGTGGAGAGTCAGGAATGACTCTGGGTTCTTTCATACATTTCATACATTGATCATTGTGGTTTTTAAGACTGCCTGTTCCTCAGAACGTATGTCTAGCTTCTCAAGAGGATTTCAGTCAATCTTTCAGGAATGCCCCTTCAGTTTGCCCCTTCAGGAATAATTTCTACCCTTTTTTTCCCTTATATTATCCCTAACTTACTGAATACATCATACTTGTTATTCCTTCCACCTGGATGTTTTGTTCTACATTTATTTATATGGCTAATGCCATATTATTATCCAGGCCCCTACAAGCATAACTTCTTCAGAACATCCCTTCAATTCTGATTAATCTCTCTCATTATCCATTTTTATGTTTTTCTTTCTTTTCCAAAGACTTCTCTCTATCTGTATTTATATAGTTCATTTTACAGAATATTCATTTACTGTTTTTCTCACTACAGTGTAAGCCATATAAGATCCTGCATCCTACCTTTACATTTCTAGTGTGTCTGTTTCCCAAATACCTAGTACAATGTCTAGGGCATAGAAAATCATGAATGAATGAATGAAACCATGTTATTAGGCAATAGACAATTATTTAACTTTGCATCTAATATGTATTAACTTACATTAAACTTTAAGATGATAATCTCTTCACTATAGGCATAGAGGTAAAACACTTTAAATAAAACATTCATTATGGTTTGTTATGTTTAATTCATATAGACATGGTCAGAACAAAAATCATCTTCTCATTAAAGTCAGCTAAAGAGACTTGGTTTAAATGAACATGGTAAATATCTAGACATATTTTTAAATGTCATTTAAAAATGACTTAGATTTAAGTCAAATTTATTTAGATTTAAGTCAAATTTATTTCAACAAACAACTTTATTGGATGAAAACTTATATGCTAATATGAATAATGAATATTTATAGAGTATCTACAATGTGCCAGGTACTATAATTAACAATTAATCTAGAATTATCTCAATTAATCTTCATAAGAATCCATTAAGGTAGCTACTCTTATCTTCCACTTGCATACAAGAAAACAGACTCTTAGCTAAAGTTGTAGCAGGACAAGCCACAGACAAGAACCCCTAAGACACCAAGTTGTGGAAGGAAAGGGCTTTATTCAGCTGGGAGCTTCGGCAGACTCACATCTCCAAAAACCGAACTCCCTGAGTTAGCAATTCCTGTCCCTTTTAAGGGCTTACAACTCTAAGGGGGTCTGCGTGAGAGGTTCGTGATCAATTGAGCAAGCAGGGGGTATGTAACTGGGGGCTGCGTGTACCGGTAATCAGAACAGCACAGGACAGGGATTTTCACAGTGCTTTTCCATAGAATGTCTGGAATCTATAGATAACATAACCGGTTAGGTCAGTGGTCAATCTTTCACTACCAGGTCTGCAATGTAGTGCTGGGCTATCTGACTACTGATTTCATTTCTGTCTTTTCTTTAACTCCTACTTTTTCTTTGAGGCAGAAATTGGTCATAAGACAATATGAGGAATGGTCTCCTCCCTTAAAGTGATCCGTTCAAAGTTATAGATATATTAGGTGACATATTTGGAATTTTATTCCAAGTATTCCTGCCTCCAAATTTATACAATATACCTTTTTAAATAAGGTCATTAGTTATAAACAGCCCTATCTTCCATTTGCCCAAGCCAGTATAAAAATATACTTTAAAAAAATAGAACTTTAAGCACTCTAGCCAATTATTCCACTCAACTGCTTCTTTCCTCTAGTATTCTGAGAACAACATTTTTAAAATTAGGACTTCAAATTCAATAATTATACGATTTTTTTCCTGTTCTTTACTAATCTTGTGCTCATTTTTCCATTATTATTCAGTATACATTTCAGGATTCATCACTAAAATTACTCTTCTGAATACTTCCTCAACTGTCTTGCCTCTCTCTGTCTCTTAGTTCTCTCCTAATAAAATCCAATGCTGGTTAAATCTAATTCTTGGGTCACTCTACCTTTGCAAACATCTAAACTGGCACAAGAGAAGAGCACACAACCATGCTGAAAAGTATTACCTTGAACTTATTATCACTAGACTCAAGTTATATCTTAGTAGAGTTGTACAATTATACTAAATTTTTGTAGTTCATTCATTTTTTCCAATTTTCTAGAAAGCCATCATATACTTTCTCTTCTTCTATTGTATCTCCACTTCTTCTTCCATCATCCTCCCTCCAAGGAGAATATTTTAATTCCTATTTCATTCAGGAAATGAAGGCAACCAGAAAACCTTTTTTACCTTGCTTCTATTAACACATATCCTGAAGTCATTTGAGACCATACACTCTACCTTCTGTACTCTTAGTTTGGATAAACAACCTATGCTCCTTTCTTAGTTCTCGATAGGTACGCTAGATTTCATCTCCCCTTGCTCAGTTTCTCTGTGGAAAACACACACAAAATGGTCCTTAAAAGCAAATGCTTATACTTTTGTCTCCACATATTCTCCAGTGAGTTTTTGTCCTTATCACTTCACAAAAAACGTTCATGTCAAGGGTACCAATTATTTCCAGGTTGGTAAGTTTAATTGGTCTTCTTGTTACTCAACAATTATTAAAAGATGAGACACCATCGAGCACTGCTTTTATTCATTTGCTTCTGAGACATCTACTTTTCCTACTTCTCCTCCTATTTCATTGGTAATATAGTTTAGATATTTTTCCTCACCCAAATCTCATGTTGAAATGTAATCCCTAATGTTGGAGGTGAGGCCCAGTGGGGGGATGTTTGGTTTATAGAGAAGATCCGTCATGAAGGACTTGGGCCGTCCCCTTGGTGGTAGGTGAGTTCACACAAGTTCTTGACACTTAAAAATGTGTAGCACATGACCCAGCACTTGCTCCTGCTTTTGCCATGTAAGGTGCCTATTTCTCTTTCACCTTCTGCCATGACTGTAAGCTTCCTGAGTCATCCCTACAAGTCAAGCAGATGTCAGCAGCATGCTTTCTGTAAAGCCTGCAGAACTGTGAGCCAATTAAACCTGTTCTCTTTATAAATTACCCAATCCCAGGTATTTCTTTGTAGCAATGCAAGAATGGCTTAATACAGAAAATTGGTACTGAGGAATGGGGCACTGTTATGAAGATAACTGAAAATGTGAAAGTGGCTATGGAACTGTGTAATGGGCAGAGGTTGCAGGAGTTTGGAGGGCTCAGAAGAAGACAGGAAGATGAGGGAAAGTTTGGGACTTCTTAGAGACTGGTTACATGATTGTGACCAAAATGCTGATAGTAATGTGGACATGAAGTCCAGGCTGAGGAGGTCTCAGATGGAAATGAGGAACTTACTGGGGACTAAAGCAAAGGTCACACATGTGAGACCTTTGCAAAGAGCTTGGCTGCATTGTGTTCATACCCTAGGGATCTGTGGAAGTGTGAACTAAAGAGAGATGATTTAGGGTATCTGGCAGAAAAAAATTATATGCAGCAAAACATTCAAGATGTGACTTGGCTACTTCTAACAGCCTATGGTCAGATGCAGAAGCAAGGAAATGAGTTAAAGTTGGAACTTATATTTAAAAGGGAAGCAGAGCTAAACGTTTGTAAAGTTTGCAGCCTAGCCATGTGGCAGAGAAAGAAAAACACTTTTTGGGAGGAAGAGGAATTCAAGCAGACTGTTGAGCAAACACTTGCTAGAGAGATTTGCATAACTAAAAAGGAGCCAAGTGCTAATAGCCAAGATAATGGGAAAGAGACCTCAAAGGCATTTTAGAAATTTTCCACGCTGCCCTTATCATCACAAGCTCTGATGCCTAGAAGAATGAATGGCTTCAGGGACCAGTCCCAGGGCCCTGCTGCTCTGTGTAGCTTCAGGACACTGTTCCTCACATACCAGCACTTCTAGATTCAGTCTCAACCCAAAGGGCCCCAGATACAGTTTGCACCGCTCCTCTGGTGGGTGCAAGTCATAAGCCTTGGCAACTTCCATATGGTATTAAGCCTGTGGGTATGCAGAATGTAAGAGTGAAAAATGCTTGATAGACTCTGCCTATATTTCAAATGCTGTATGAGGAAGCCTGCATGCACATCAGAAGCCTACTGCAGGGTCAGAGGCACCACAGAACACCTCTATTAGGGAAGTGTGGAAATGTAAGGTTGGAGCCCACATGCAGTGTTGCCACTGGGGCCCTGCCTAGTGGAGCTATGAGAAGTGGCTGTTGTCCTCTAGACCCCAGAATAGTAGAATAGTAGATCCACTGGCAGCTTATGCCTTGCTCCTGGAAAAGTACAGGCACTCAAAAACCTGTCAGAGTAATCATGGGGGATATAATCTGCAAAGTCACAGAAGCAGAGCTGCCCAGAGCTTTGGGAGGCTACTCCTTGCACCACTGTGCTTTGGATGCAGGATATGAAGTCAAAGGAGATTATTTTGGAGTCTTAAGATTTAATCACTGCCCTGCTGGATTTCAGATTTGCATGGGTCCTGTAGCATCTTTCTTTGGGGGATTTTTCTCCCTTTTGGAGTAAGGAATGTTTACCTAGTGCCTATACCCACAATGTATCTTGGAAGTAAATAACTTGTTTTGAATTTACCAGTTCATAAGTGGAAGAAAATAAATCTCAGATGGGACTTTCGACTTGAACTGAACTTGAGACTTGAGTTAATGCTAGAATGGATTAAGACTTTAAGGGGATTATTGAGTAGAGATTATTGTATTTTGAAATGTACAAAGGAGTTGAGATTTGGGATAGTCTAGGTGTAAACTGATATAGTTTAAATATCTGTCCCTGACAAAATCTCATGTTAAAATATAATTCTCAGTGTTGGAAGTGGGGCCTGGTGGGAGGTTCTTGGATCATGGAAGAGGATCCACCATGAATGGGTTGGGCCATCCCCTTGGTGATAGTGAGCTCTTGCTCTGAGTTCACATAATAGCTAGTCATTTAAAAGTGTATGGCACTCCCCTCCCCACTTTCTTTCTTGTTTGCTTGTGCTTTCACCATGTGAGGTGCCTATTCCCCCTTCACCATCTGCTATGACTGTAAGTTTCCTGGGGCCTCCCTAGAAGCTAAGCAGATGGCTGCACAATACTTCCCTTAACCCTGCAGAACTGTGAGCCAATTAAACCTCTTTTTTTAAAAAAACAAATTACCCAGTCTCATATATCTCTTTATATAAATGCAAGAACAACCTGATACAATTGACAACTTATATTTTCTGTTTCCTCCCAAAGCTTTAAACATTGGAGTAGCCCAGAGATCTTTGAATATTCTCTTTCTTTGTTCATACACATTGTCTTGGCGATCTGATTCAATATTTTCAAATCTCTAAACTCATGCCCACATACTCATCCTTCCAGTCTGAACTTCTATCCTGAACTGGTGCATGGAACAGACTACTTAACATCCCTGTCTGGAAAGCATATACTCCTTTCAAACTTGACAGGCACAAGAACAAGCTTTTGTTTTCCCTTACTGCAAAGATGTTTTTCTCCAAATATTTTCCATCTGAGTAAAAAAGAATTCCATCCTTTTAGTTAATCAATCCAAATATTTTGGAGTCTTTTTTGTGTGCCCTCTTTCTTTTATGGACCATATTAAATTGCCATCCATTAGCAAATCCGGTTGATTCTTTCTGTTTTAAAGAATAATTCATCCACTTCTTAAATCTCCCATTACTACTGAACAGCCGTTATTGTATTTTACTTGGATTACATAATGTAACAACTCAATGGGTTCATTTTGCCTCCTGCCCAGAAAAGCCAATACATTAAGAACAACAGATATTGCAGCAAAGAAAGAGTTTAATTATCTCAGGGCCAGCCAAGCAAAAGGATGGCAGACATTTCTCAAATTTGCTTCCCTGAAAGCTCAGAGGCTTGGGTTTTTAAGGATAATTTGGTGGCCAGGGTTCTAATAAATGAATACTGCTGATTGGTTGGGGATGAATTCATGGAAGTGTCCAAACTGTTTTCAGACACTGAGTCAGCTTCTGTGTGGGAGCCATTTCCTTGGTGTAAGTCAGAGGTTCAGGTGGAGTCAGTCAGTTGTCAGAATGCAAGAGTCTGAAAAACATCTCAAATGTCAATCTTAGGTTTTGATAATAGTTATGTTATATATAGGAGCAATTGGGGAAGTTACAAATCTTGTGACCTCCAGAACAGTAAATGATTATAGAAAGGCATGCTGGAGAACAATAGTTAGATATCATTTAATGATGCCTATATCTTAGCAGAATTCAGATTTGTCCATAATCCTAATTTTGTGACCTTTAATTAATTTTATAAGGCAATTTCAGTCCCTAAGCAAGGAGGGGTTTAGCTTCCAGAAGGACTGTTATTATCTTGTTTTAAAGTTAACAAAGGCAGTTATCTTGTGAGGCCAGAAGCAAGATAGAGTCAGTTAGGTTAGATTTTCTCTCACTACTATAATTTTTGCAACAGCGGTTTCAGCAATAATATCCTGTCTAACTTCTCTGCATTTTAATCTCTTCTATTTTGGTAGCCATGGTCTTGAAAGGAAACAAATAGCACACTCAAATTTATTAATTAGAAGAATTTAATGAAATGTTTATAAAGTTGTTGGGATGGTTTGGAAAAAGCAAAAAGCAAAAAGAAAAAAATTGCAGTAGTTGGAGGCTAGTAACAATAGAGAGTGATCACCACACCCAGACTTGGATAATCTAGGCCAGGAAGTAGTTATCAGACCCAGGGGAGAGCCACATGGTAAGGGCTATGACTATTGGAAGTTCTGGTGAAACATAATGAAAAACAAAATCTGTCAGTTCTGAAAAATTCTTTACAAGGTAAAAGGAAAAAAAAAATATTATTGAATAAGCGTTAAACTAGAACGTGACTTGCATCATAGGCAATTTGCTAAGAGATTTCAAAGGCAGAAAAAAAATCTCAGTTTTTTATTCAATACAATACATATATATTCTCAAGATAATAACTTGTCTTCAAGTAAGAGGACTCGACAGCAACATTTGTCTTAAACACTTCATCATAAATTCGCCTGGCTGTTAGAGTGGCCATCAGTGTTAGTTAATTGACTATATATGAGGGAAAACTAAATCTCACATTTCTTAATGACAGGAGATAGTTTTGCAACTTAGAGTGAGGTGCCTACTGAAGTTACCCTTCCACTAAAATCTGAAGATAACAGCACTATCTTCTTTGACTACATTTCAGAGAGATGGTCCCCAGGTCTTTAAGAAAGACATTTCTGAGGTAAAAGCCAGCAGAAGTCTTACCTAGGTCTTAAAAAGATATACATCCATTTCAAATAGAGACAGAATATATAATTACAAGTTTTCTAAGTAAGTACTCTAAGGGAGGGGAGGGGAGTCTCTTTCCTTGTTTGCAAAAGGGAGTATAAAACCCCTTATTTTTAATTTGTATTTGACCTTACAAGCAAGATGGAGTAAACCCACAATGACTGGTCAGAAAAGCCAGAGAAATTGTTATCTCAACCTCACTCTTGTTATAGCTTCTAGATATTCTCTCAGTGCCTCCCTATTAGTGTCTTAATCTTGGCTTTCAGATTTTTGTGAAAGCAATGGCTAAAACAGACACTCATGTACAGGTATATCATTCAGTAGGTGACACAAGAAGTGAGTAGGAGGAACCAGAAAGAATGAAATAAGAAAAGGAAAAGTTAATGCAAACGTGCATTGCTGAATTTGGTTCTCTCCAGAGGCAGCTGGGGCTTCATCCTTCTTGGAACTTCTCAGTAACACACAGAATGACTCTTAGATAGGTCAGCAAAAGATTAATGGGAAAAAGCATTTATCCATCACTCCCATTTCCCATTGTTTGAGGGTTAACACAGGGGGTATTAACTTCTTCCACACTTTCAACTGTGCTTGTAGCAATACCATGTGGGGTCCTGCTGGTATCTCATGTCACAGTAAATGAACTATCAAGGCTTGGGCTTGAAGCAAGAGGCTACTAAAGGGAAGTAAGTAAAAACCTTTAGGTAAATGTTCGGTAAGTAAAAACCTGTAGGTAAATGCTTAGCTATAGCTGAAAAGGGGAATGTGAGGCTAACCTCAAGAGGTAGCTAATGTACCTCTGTTGGACATACCCAACTAAGAGCCAAAAGAAAGGAAGTCAGTTGATGCCATACGTGTGGGGCAAACTCCTGGGGCAGAGAGCAGGATGGAGAATAAATCGGGAGGTACAAATAGAAGATATTCAATATACTTCCTCTACAGGCTATTTTTAAAACTGTTGCCGGAATGATCTTTTTAAAACCTAAGTCAGAGCATATCATTTCCCTGCTCAAAACCCTATTTCCTTAGTTTTATTTATGTTTTTTCTACATCACAAATTGAAACCAAATTTGTTAGGAAGTAATAGATTTTCATTTGGCAATATATGGAGAATAATTGTGGTGTGCTAAACTGAAATGTCATATAAATATTTGAGTCATGAATATTGCACTGAAAATCACATTTGAACATAGAATTTAGTTGCTAACTGTCACTATGTAGTTTTATATATTTGAAAACATGAAAATATTAATCAGTTATGGAATGTGAAATTAAGCAGATATTTAGCAGCAAAAAAAAAAAAAAAAAAGGATAGGATATAGCTGTTAGGTTAAAATTAATAAAACTAGTGGTATCTTATTAAGAACACTTATCCTGACTGTGGGAATCATCTACTTTATAAAATTATGGTTATTGACTTGTTTAAAGACTATTTCTAACCATTTAACTTTGAATATTTGTTTAATATAGTGTCCTCACTAAAAATGACTAAATTATGTTCAGATACTTATATGACTGCATACTACAGCAAAAGAATTCATTCTATAGCTATTTTTGCCACTCTGATAGATAATGGCATTTCAAAAATATAAAGAGGAACATGGTTTATTTTCTCAGTAAGCTCTCAGTAGCCATGGTTTATTAAAAGGCCACTGGTAGTATAGCAAAATATTGGACTTTCACACAATTCTATGATGAAGATGAGGAAAAATGGACAGTAAGAGTCATACTACTTTAGCTTTATTTGTCCTCTTACAGAGAGTTTACTCTTTATCCTAAGATGTGATAGCTAGCTACTGAAGGCTTTCCTGCAAGGAGCTAATGATGTCAAGTTTACTCTTTAAAGAAAAAAAAAAAGTACTTTTACATGAAGTAGAAGTCTGACTACAGGGGCAATTGGAGCTAGGAAGATCAATCAGAAGCCTATTGCAATTGCAAAAGTGAGAGATATAAATTCCTGAATTAAATTCTGGCTATAGAAATGGAAAAAGTGAAGGACTTCATTAGCTACTTAATAGGTAGAATCTATCAAATTGGTAACCAGGAAACCGAAACCGGGCCAACGAAGAGAGAAATCTAGGGAACTCTCAGGTTTTCAACTACTGTAACTGGAAGCATGACAGTCACACAAGCAATGTAGAGAAACTTTTGAGTTAGGTAGAAAAGCCAAGAGATGCAAAGCTACTGTTTCAGTTCTCTATCCTTGTTAGAATAAACCTCCCACATTAAGTGCCAGGAAACAACCACCATTGCTTATGGCCATAGATTCTGTGGGTCAGGAATTCAGAAAAAGCACCACAGAAATGGTTTGTAGCTGCTCTGTGATGTCTGCGGCCTCATCTGAGAACACTCGAAGGACCGGAGATGACTCAGACAGCTGCTGTCTAGAACAACTGGAACAGAAGTTCTCAAAATTTGCACTCAAAATGCTTTTACATGTTTAAAAATTATTAAAGATGCCCAAAGCATCTTTGAGTATGTGGATTATAATCATCAATATTCACAATACTCGAAATTAAAACAAAAAATGTTTAAAGTACTTATTTTAAAATTTAATTAAAATAGAAATGATAAGCTCTCCAACTGGTGTTGCATATAACTGTGTTAATACAAATCTTTATTTTCCTGACCAACAAAACACTGTGAGAGGGGTAGCCTTGTTTTCCATTTGGGTAAAACGCTTTACTATGTGACATAATAGGAAACAGCCAGTTTCTCATGTGTGCTTCTGCATCCAATGTTGCAGTGTATTGTTTTAATTAAAGTATATGAAGAAACTGTGACCACCCATAGATTTAAAGTTAGAAAAGAAAGAAATATTTTAATAGCTCTTCAGATATTTATGAACATTTTCCTTTTATATGATACCAAAACTTGACAGAAGGCATTTTCTGAAAGTTCGGTTGCAGTATGAAATCTGAAACTGTGTTACTGATTTTTTTGGACTCTGCTACATTAAAATCCATTAATCTGTCTTACACTTGAATGAATCTTGAATGGGCCTTTTACCCATAAATCATTTTTGTAATGCTATGCACATGTCATTTGAATATGTTGTTTCACTAAGCTATGCAGGTCTTCCAAATGCTGATATATTTCATTGTAAAATATCAAAAAATACCATTTATTAAAATTATCACCTATTTCATCAGAAGTGCCTTGGGAAGCTGTCACACTCATAGCAGATAAAACTTAAAATTTACCATTGACAATCAATGCTGTCAATTATTTTCCTTAAAATAATACTTTTCTTTTTCAAGCAAATATCTTCCGATATACCTAATGCTGAATAACCATAGATTTGGGGTTCATTCTTTCATATCAAAATGGTGTTCCGTGAAAGAAGTACATAGTCCAGCCCACAATTCAGTTGCACAAGTGTTTTTCCTTGAGACAAGTGTCATACTTAGTATGCAGCTTTAATAGTTTGCTAAGGCTCTCATTAAAAAAAAAAAAAAAAAAAATCACCAACTGTGTAGGTTAATCTACTTTCTTCACAGTTCTGAAGTCCAGAAGTCAAAGGTCAAGGTGCCAGAAGATTTGGTTTCCTGTGAGACCTCTTTCTTTGGCTTGTGGATAGTCACCTTCTCATTGTATGCTCAAGTGGTTTCTTCCATGCACGCGCACCTGTCTCTCTCTCTCTGGGCTGATCTCTTATAAGAACACCTACATATTAGGCTGGGCACGGTGGCTCATGCCTGTAATCTCAGAACTTTGGGAGGCCGAGATGGGTGGATCACCTGAGGTCAGGAGTTTGAGACCAGCCTGGCCAACATATTGAAACCCCATCTCTACTAAAAATACAAAAATTAGCCGGACATGGTGGCAGATGCCTGAAATCCCAGCTACTCGGGAGTCTGAGGCAGGAGAATCGCTTGAAATCAGGAGGTGGAGGCTGTAGTGAGCCGAGATGGCACCAGTGCACTCCAGCCTGGGCTATAAGTGAGATTCTGTCTCAAAAAAAAAAAAAAAAAAAAAAAAAGAATACCTATATATTGGATTAAAGCCCACCCTAAAGACCTCATTTTTACTCAAGCACCTCTTCAAAGGCCTTCTCTCTAAATACTGTCACTTTCTGAAGTATTGAGGGTTAGGGGCTTCAATATCTAAATCTTGGAGGAACACAATTCAGCCAAGAACAGCCGAAAAACAGTTTATGTATAGTATTCATCATGCTACATAAAATGTTAGAAAAATGAGTACTAAGGAGTTATTTCATACAATTATTTTTTTCTGCACCATCAAGAATATGTATGAAGATATGACAATGACTTTTTTTTCCTGCAAGTACGTGGGAGTGAAGAATTTTAAGATTAATATTTCAGTGTGATGCCTCTGTATTGATTCATGCTAAGGCACCAGTGGTTTTACCTATCACTAATTTCACACCACTTCAAATGTCAACACAGTGAAAAGGGTGTAGAGTGTGTTAGTGTTAAGAAACAATTGTGATTCACAGATCTTTTAGAAGAATTGTAGTGGCTCTTGAAGTTCCATCCACTAAACTTTGAGAAATACTGATAATTACTTATATGACTGCAAATAGATAATTTGAAGGATGGACTTAGCTAGAATGATAGACAGGCATACTTAACTTGACTTTTTCACACAGCTTGAGTTATCTTGCAGCGTGGAGCTTCAAGATAGTTGGAGACCTTAAATTATATTGTTGTGAATGTTGCAGCAAAGCAGAGGCTGAGTGGCATTATATGATTTAGTCTCTGCAGTGACATCCATCACTTTTATCATATTCTGTTGTTTAAGTAGTCACAAGTCCACCCATAGTCCAGAGAAGGAGACACTGACCCCTACCTCTCAATGGCAAGATTACCTAAGAATTTGCAAACATATTTTAAAATTTCCACAGACTGATTTTTGGCCATAAATTATTTATATTATTCCGCTATGCAACATGCACTCACTCCTCCAAAGACCTCTGTCAAAATTTGATCCCATTATAACATCAGGCTCATGATTCAGGGTCTTGTCATGTAAATCATTCCTAGGTGTAAACAAAGTGCCTTGGGTTTGGTTCATCAGTACAATTTCTTTTGATTTAAAGACCTATAGTCTATAGTATAAGGAGACCGTTTATCTGCCTCACGATCACCCAGTTTACAACACTTTTCAGGGATAGGATAGCACAGCAGACACTTCTATTTACAAAGAACAAAGAGGGCACATTAGTCGAGTTTCTCCAGAACAAAATAGAATCAAAAGGAAATACGAAGAATAGAAATGTTCTTTATTTTCTCTCTCTGAATCTCTCTGTCTCTTATTATAAGATATTGGCTTACATAATCACAGAGGCTGAGAAGTTTCAGGACCTGCTCTCTGAAGCTTGCAAGCTGGAGGCCCAGGAAAGCTGAGCAATGGATACCTGAGAATATAGATCTAGTCCCCGTCTGAAGACTTAAGAACTTGTAATGCCAAGGGCAGGAGAAGATCAAGCAGTGGGGCAGTATTAATTCAACCTTTCTTTGCCTCTTTGTTCTATTCAGCCCCTCAACCCAGTGGATGATGCCCACTGGCATTGGAGAGGACCATCTGTTTTACCACCAATTCAAATGCTAATGTCTTCTGGAAAATCTCTCACAGACACACCCAGAAATAATGTTTAACCAGCTATCTGGCCCAATCAAGTTAACACATAAAATTATCTCTCACAGAAGGGAAATGGGAGGCACATAGCAGTCACTTGCTATTAGTAATTCTAAAACGTGATAGGACCACCTCTCAGTGGTTCCTTGATTAGAGTCCTTTCCTACTCCCTTCTCTGCTACTTTTAACTCTGCCCACTGAACTTTTAATTATGCCAAGGCATCTTTCCTATATCACAGGAAATGACCTGTTTTGTAGCTGACTAGTGTTCTCGACTTCTTCTTTTTCCTAGAAATGTTGGGGGTTCAGAAGCCTCATTTTATTTCTTCATGATTCTAGTTTTTCATCTATTCACACAAAATTTTTAAGTTTCCCTTTGTAAATGCAGTTCTTGATCCTCTATTTATTGAATGCTTGATATGTGAAGGCAAGATTAGCCCCTGGGATGTAGAAATTAACAGAATAGGCATGGTTTCTGCTATTATGGAGAATAAAATCTAATTTGACAGCTTTTCATCATTAAGATTCACCACACAACAAAAATAAAGATCTCCACAAAATATCTATCAGAATAATAATCCTATTCTGGAGGGTTAAGGGAGGCTTCCTTAAGGAAGTAACATTTAAGCAAATATCTAAAGGATGAATACAAATTAACTTTAATGTGTTCACTATTTCTGTATTAGTGCTGTATATATTTTGGGCATTTAATTAATACCTTCTTGGAGTTAAAATATTATTGTTATTTTTTAAATATAAATCTAAAACAATCCACAAAATATGTGTCTTTATTCTGATCTCTCAAGATTAGCAAATATAGACGGGAGAGATTTTCTTCCCTTTCTGTGGCAGAAGTAGTCATTATAATTTTATCCTTACACAACTAAATCTATATGCAGCAATATTGCCATGGCAGTATTGGTAAGCACACATATACTCACATGAGTGATTATTCTTCATCATTTGATCTCTTCCATAAAAAGAATAAAAGTTACTGTTGAAATAAATAAGAATAAGGAATAGAGCTTATGGTTATGGGCCTAGAGCCTATGATTAAATATTTAACAAGGTTCCATTGGAAGCTTGCATTTTCAGCGATTTATTGTTCTGATATAAAATTTGCTGGGATTAAACTAGGCAGACAGCAACTTTTTATTTTTTTAAATCTAGTTAAAATTGGTTTGCCTGTTTTATGTTACAGAAATTTAAAGGGAAAAAAACATGATATTTCTAGTCTTCAATTACATCTGAGCACTTTTACTCAGTGTGGGTCTACATTTAAAAAGTAGTAATGATAATAAAATAAAAAGATGGGTTTATAGACATGTATTACATGATAGAAAACGAGAGTATGAAATAGGTTTCTGGTAATTGAATGGGTTTTAACTAATCGTAATTTCTTTTCTTTCACAAAGAATTGTGTAGCATGTGAAAACTGGGACCGGCTGTATGGTATCAAGTATTTAGTACCATTTCTACCCTATAGCAATTGATTTCATCTTCACAAGTGGGTTGATAGATTTTTCTTTTTCGGACATTTGCAACTCCTGGCTTTTAATTTGGTATGGCATTAGAATAGACATTTGTAACAGTATGATTTTGTGTGTGTGTGTGTGTGTGTGTGTGTCCAGAAATTTAATGGTTTTTTATGCAATGTCCATTTTAAGAATAACTAATAGCACTGGCCAAAAAAGCAATTTTCACTCTTTGTTTCTAATAAAAAGTATAAATTAATCAGCACAATTAAAGAACAGTTTTTGACATTGTTAGTTTATATAAAACAAGGGAGCAAATATAGAAAAATAAGAAGCCATATTATTAGAGTATACGTAGACTTATCAACAGTTCTTGGTTACCATATTCCCACTGTGATGTTTGGAAATGTAATTTAATATAGAATAATAATTCATCACATAGTAATAGATATATAAAGATTATTATGTTGAAAATTTTATTGGAAAAATAATTAGAAAACTGAAATCGTTTGAGGGCGGAGCAAGATGGCCGAATAGGAACAGCTCCAGTCTCCAACTCCCAGCGCGAGCGACACAGAAGACCGGTGATTTCTGCATTTTCAACTGAGGTACTGGGTTCATCTCACTGGGGAGTGCCAGACGATCGGTGCTGGTCAGCTGCTGCAGCCAGACCAGCGAGAGCTGAAGCAGGGCGAGGCATTGCCTCACCTGGAAAGCGCAAGGGGGAAGGGAATCCCTTTTCCTAGCCAGGGGAACTGAGACACACAACACCTGGAAAATCGGGTAACTCCCACCCCAATACTGCGCTTTAAGCAGACAGGCACACCAGGAGATCATATCCCACACCTGGCCGGGAGTGTCCCACACCCACGGAGCCTCCCTCATTGCTAGCACAGCAGTCTGTGATCCACCGGCAAGGCAGCAGCGAGGCTGGGGGAGGGGCGCCCGCCATTGCTGAGGCTTAAGTAGGTAAACAAAGCTGCTGGGAAGCTCGAACTGGGTGGAGCTCACCGCAGCTCAAGGAAACCTGCCTGTCTCTGTAGACTCCACCTCTGGGGACAGGGCACAGTAAATAATAACAAACGCAGCAGCTCTGCAGACGCAAACGACTCTGTCTGACAGCTTTGAAGAGAGCAGTGGATCTCCCAACACGGAGGTTGAGATCTGAGAAGGGACAGACTCCCTGCTCAAGTGGGTCCCTGACTCCTGAGTAGCCTAACTGGGAGACATCCCCCACTAGGGGCAGTCTGACACCCCACACCTCACAGGGTGGAGTACACCCCTGAGAGGAAGATTCCAAAGCAAGAATCAGACAGGTACACTCGCTGTTCAGAAATATTCTATCTTCTGCAGCCTCTGCTGCTGATACCCAGGCAAACAGGGTCTGGAGTGGACCTCAAGCAATCTCCTACAGCTACAACCTACAGCTGAGGATCCTGACTGTTAGAAGGAAAGCTATCAAACAGGAAGGACACCTACACCAAAACCCCATCAGTACATCACCATCATCAAAGACCAGAGGCAGATAAAACCACAAAGATGGGGAAAAAGCAGGGCAGAAAAGCTGGAAATTCAAAAAATAAGAGCGCATCTCCCCCGGCAAAGGAGCGCAGCTCATCGCCAGCAACGGATCAAAGCTGGACGGAGAATGACTTCGACGAGATGAGAGAAGAAGGCTTCAGTCCATCAAATTTCTCAGAGCTAAAGGAGGAATTACGTACCCAGCGCAAAGAAACTAAAAATCTTGAAAAAAAAGTGGAAGAATTGATGGCTAGAGTAATTAATGCAGAGAAGCTCACAAACGAAATGAAAGAGACGAAAACCATGGCACGAGAAATACGTGACAAATGCACAAGCTTCAGTAACCGTCTCGATCAACTGGAAGAAAGAATGTCAGCGATGGAGGATCAAATGAATGAAATGAAGCGAGAAGAGAAACCAAAAGAAAAAAGAAGAAAAAGAAATGAAGAAAGCCTGCAAGAAGTATGGGATTATGTAAAAAGACCAAATCTACGTCTGATTGGGGTGCCTGAAAGTGAGGGGGAAAATGGAACCAAGTTGGAAAACACTCTTCAGGATATCATCCAGGAGAACTTCCCCAACCTAGTAGGGCAGGCCAACATTCAAATCCAGGAAATACAGAGAACGCCACAAAGATACTCCTCGAGAAGAGCAACTCCAAGACACATAATTGCCAGATTCACCAAAGTTGAAATGAAGGAAAAAATCTTAAGGGCAGCCAGAGAGAAAGGTCGGGTTACCCACAAAGGGAAGCCCATCAGACTAACAGCAGATCTCTCGGCAGAAACTCTTCAAGCCAGAAGAGAGTGGGGGCCAATATTCAACATTCTTAAAGAAAAGAATTTTAAACCCAGAATTTTATATCCAGCCAAACTAAGTTTCATAAGTGAAGGAGAAATAAAATCCTTTACAGATAAGCAAATGCTTAGAGATTTTGTCACCACTAGGCCTGCCTTACAAGAGACCCTGAAGGAAGCACTAAACATGGAAAGGAACAACCGGTACCAGCCATTGCAAAAACATGCCAAAATGTAAAGACCATCAAGGCTAGGAAGAAACTGCATCAACTAACGAGCAAAATAACCAGTTAATATCATAATGGCAGGATCAAGTTCACACATAACAATCTTAACCTTAAATGTAAATGGACTAAATGCTCCAATTAAAAGACACAGACTGGCAAACTGGATAAAGAGTCAAGACCCATCAGTCTGCTGTATTCAGGAGACCCATCTCACACGCAGAGACATACATAGGCTCAAAATAAAGGGATGGAGGAAGATTTACCAAGCAAATGGAGAACACAAAAAAGCAGGGGTTGCAATACTAGTCTCTGATAAAACAGACTTTAAACCATCAAAGATCAAAAGAGACAAAGAAGGCCATTACATAATGGTAAAGGGATCAATTCAACAGGAAGAGCTAACTATCCTAAATATATATGCACCCAATACAGGAGCACCCAGATTCATAAAGCAAGTCCTTAGAGACTTACAAAGAGACTTAGACTCCCATACAATAATAATGGGAGACTTCAACACTCCACTGTCAACATTAGACAGATCAACGAGACAGAAAGTTAACAAGGATATCCAGGAATTGAACTCATCTCTGCAGCAAGCAGACCTAATAGACATCTATAGAACTCTCCACCCCAAATCAACAGAATATACATTCTTCTCAGCACCACATCGTACTTACTCCAAAATTGACCACGTAATTGGAAGTAAAGCACTCCTCAGCAAATGTACAAGAACAGAAATTATAACAAACTGTCTCTCAGACCACAGTGCAATCAAATTAGAACTCAGGACTAAGAAACTCAATCAAAACCGCTCAACTACATGGAAACTGAACAACCTGCTCCTGAATGACTACTGGGTACATAACGAAATGAAGGCAGAAATAAAGATGTTCTTTGAAACCAATGAGAACAAAGATACAACATACCAGAATCTCTGGGACACATTTAAAGCAGTGTGTAGAGGGAAATTTATAGCACTAAATGCCCACAAGAGAAAGCAGGAAAGATCTAAAATTGACACTCTAACATCGCAATTAAAAGAACTAGAGAAGCAAGAGCAAACACATTCGAAAGCTAGCAGAAGGCAAGAAATAACTAAGATCAGAGCAGAACTGAAGGAGATAGAGACACAAAAAACCCTCCAAAAAATCAATGAATCCAGGAGTTGGTTTTTTGAAAAGATCAACAAAATTGACAGACCACTAGCAAGACTAATAAAGAAGAAAAGAGAGAAGAATCAAATCGACGCAATTAAAAATGATAAAGGGGATATCACCACCGACCCCACAGAAATACAAACTACCATCAGAGAATACTATAAACACCTCTACGCAAATAAACTGGAAAATCTAGAAGAAATGGATAATTTCCTGGACACTTACACTCTTCCAAGACTAAACCAGGAAGAAGTTGAATCCCTGAATAGACCAATAGTAGGCTCTGAAATTGAGGCAATAATTAATAGCCTACCAACCAAAAAAAGTCCAGGACCTGATGGATTCACAGCTGAATTCTACCAGAGGTACAAGGAGGAGCTGGTACCATTCCTTCTGAAACTATTCCAATCAATAGAAAAAGAGGGAATCCTCCCTAACTCATTTTATGAGGCCAACATCATCCTGATACCAAAGCCTGGCAGAGACACAACAAAAAAAGAGAATTTTAGACCAATATCCCTGATGAACATCGATGCAAAAATCCTCAATAAAATACTGGCAAACCGGATTCAGCAGCACATCAAAAAGCTTATCCACCATGATCAAGTGGGCTTCATCCCTGGGATGCAAGGCTGGTTCAACATTCGCAAATCAATAAACGTAATCCAGCATATAAACAGAACCAAAGACAAGAACCACATCATTATCTCAATAGATGCAGAAAAGGCTTTTGACAAAATTCAACAGCCCTTCATGCTAAAAACGCTCAATAAATTCGGTATTGATGGAACGTACCTCAAAATAATAAGAGCTATTTATGACAAACCCACAGCCAATATCATACTGAATGGGCAAAAACTGGAAAAATTCCCTTTGAAAACTGGCACAAGACAGGGATGCCCTCTCTCACCACTCCTATTCAACATAGTGTTGGAAGTTCTGGCTAGGGCAATCAGGCAAGAGAAAGAAATCAAGGGGATTCAGTTAGGAAAAGAAGAAGTCAAATTGTCCCTGTTTGCAGACGACATGATTGTATATTTAGAAAACCCCATTGTCTCAGCCCAAAGTCTCCTTAAGCTGATCAGCAACTTCAGCAAAGTCTCAGGATACAAAATTAATGTGCAAAAATCACAAGCATTCTTATACACCAGTGACAGTCAAACAGAGAGCCAAATCAGGAATGAACTTCCATTCACAATTGCTTCAAAGAGAATAAAATACCTAGGAATCCAACTTACAAGGGATGTAAAGGACCTCTTCAAGGAGAACTACAAACCACTGCTCAGTGAAATCAAAGAGGACACAAACAAATGGAAGAACATACCATGCTCATGGATAGGAAGAATCAATATCGTGAAAATGGCCATACTGCCCAAGGTAATTTATAGATTCAATGCCATCCCCATCAAGCTACCAATGAGCTTCTTCACAGAATTGGAAAAAACTGCTTTAAAGTTCATATGGAACCAAAAAAGAGCCCGCATCTCCAAGACAATCCTAAGTCAAAAGAACAAAGCTGGAGGCATCACGCTACCTGACTTCAAACTATACTACAAGGCTACAGTAACCAAAACAGCATGGTACTGGTACCAAAACAGAGATATAGACCAATGGAACAGAACAGAGTCCTCAGAAATAATGCCACACATCTACAGCCATCTGATCTTTGACAAACCTGAGAGAAACAAGAAATGGGGAAAGGATTCCCTATTTAATAAATGGTGCTGGGAAAACTGGCTAGCCATAAGTAGAAAGCTGAAACTGGATCCTTTCCTTACTCCTTATACGAAAATTAATTCAAGATGGATTAGAGACTTAAATGTTAGACCTAATACCATAAAAATCCTAGAGGAAAACCTAGGTAGTACCATTCAGGACATAGGCATGGGCAAAGACTTCATGTCTAAAACACCAAAAGCAACGGCAGCAAAAGCCAAAATTGACAAATGGGATCTCATCAAACTAAAGAGCTTCTGCACAGCAAAAGAAACTACCATCAGAGTGAGCAGGCAACCTACAGAATGGGAGAAAATTTTTGCAATCTACTCATCTGACAAAGGGCTAATATCCAGAACCTACAAAGAACTCAAACAAATTTACAAGAAAAAAACAAACAACCCCATCCAAAAGTGGGCAAAGGATATGAACAGACATTTCTCAAAAGAAGACATTCATACAGCCAACAGACACATGAAAAAATGCTCATCATCACTGGCCATCAGAGAAATGCAAATCAAAACCACAATGAGATACCATCTCACACCAGTTAGAATGGCGATCATTCAAAAGTCAGGAAACAACAGGTGCTGGAGAGGATGTGGAGAAATAGGAACACTTTTACACTGTTGGTGGGATTGTAAACTAGTTCAACCATTATGGAAAACAGTATGGCGATTCCTCAAGGATCTAGAACTAGATGTACCATATGACCCAGCCATCCCATTACTGGGTATATACCCAAAGGATTATAAATTATGCTGCTATAAGGACACATGCACACGTATGTTTATTGCAGCACTATTCACAATAGCAAAGACTTGGAATCAACCCAAATGTCCATCAGTGACAGATTGGATTAAGAAAATGTGGCACATATACACCATGGAATACTATGCAGCCATAAAAAAGGATGAGTTTGTGTCCTTTGTAGGGACATGGATGCAGCTGGAAACCATCATTCTTAGCAAACTATCACAAGAACAGAAAACCAAACACCGCATGTTCTCACTCGTAGGCGGGAACTGAACAATGAGATCACTTGGACTCGGGAAGGGGAACATCACACACCGGGGCCTATCATGGGGAGGGGGGAGGGGGGAGGGATTGCATTGGGAGTTATACCTGATGTAAATGACGAGTTGATGGGTGCAGCACACCAACATGGCACAAGTATACATATGTAGCAAACCTGTACGTTGTGCACATGTACCCTACAACTTGAAGTTTAATAATAATAAATAAATTTAAAAAAAAATAAAAATAAAAAAAAAAAAAAAAAAAAAAAAAAACTGAAATCGTTTAAATAAAGGTGGATCATTTGAGGGCTAAGAAAGAATAGGAAAATTAATGAGAAAATCAAGCTTATTCTGAAAGTTTTGGGTTCATATGTCCATTAACATACTAGAGAAAGACAAGATATAGACTTTTGTTGATTTTTTTTTCTAATTTTTAAAAATTTTTTAGAGACAAGGCCTCGTTCTGTTGCCCAGACTAGAGGGTATGGTGGTACAATCATAGCTCAATGCAGCCTCCAACTCCTGCTCTCAAGAGATCCTCCCACCTTAGCCTCTTGAGTAGCTGGGACTATAGGTGTGTGCCACCATATCCAGCTAATTTTTAATTTTTTTTTGTAGAGATTGGATCTTGCTATGTTGCCCAGGCTGGTCTCAAACTTCCAGATTCAAGCAATCCTTCTACTTCAGCTTCCAGTACAAGTCACTACACCTGGCCCAAAGATAAAGTATATTTAAAAAGATCAAAAGCAGACACACTGATGGGCAGTGTGATGGTGGATGGAGTTAGAGATTGC
Organism: Chlorocebus sabaeus; assembly: GCF_047675955.1. Taxonomy (NCBI): domain Eukaryota; kingdom Metazoa; phylum Chordata; class Mammalia; order Primates; family Cercopithecidae; genus Chlorocebus; species Chlorocebus sabaeus. Next base: position 82,998,626 of record NC_132924.1, on the reverse strand, counting down.
CATAAAGATAATCCAGTGTAGCCAACGTGGAGTAGGAAAGTTGAGTTTGAAACTTGGGAGAGGTCAGGGCAGCAGAGGTAGAGTGAGAGGTCACCTACAAAGAGGTGACATTAGATAAATTGGCTCAGGAACAGAGGGATTAAGGAGAGAACAGGGTAGTCCCATTAATTGTCCATGGTGGAATATGGATATTTAAGGGGAAGACTGAGGAAGAGGAGTTGGGAAAGTTTAGATAATAAGTTCATTGAAGAAAGAAAGAAAACAGAAAAGAAATAACTTGCTCAAGTGCATGTGTCTAGTAGGTTTCTGAGGTAGGTTGGCATAGATGTGTGGAGGATCTTCTCTGGGGTACAGACTCTGCTAGACAGTGGTAAATATAGAGGCTTGAAAAGATTCAGTCCTTTCCTTAAACGAGCTTGCAATGGCAAATAGTTATAAATGAGATGTTTTTTAGATATTATAGAAATCATTTTGTGAAGCTAACATCAGAAAAGATATTGAATCAATATTAAAATTGAAAGTGAGAAAGAACTTTCTCTCTTTATAAAAGTATATAGTTTGTAAACTTATTTTTCTGAAGCAGTTGTGAATTTCATATACAATTTCCTGAGTAAAAGTATTTTTTTCCATTTGACTTTGGGGGAGATAATTGAATGCAAAGATCAGCTGAACTCTGGAGGCAATTAACATCTGATTTAAATTTAGTCTTCCACGGAGCTTGGGTGATTAGACTACCACTTAGCAGGAATGTATCTGTAGGATAGCCAGGGGGCACGCACACCTGTTATCACTACAGCTGGTTGGCAAATGTCACTGCTGCTTCATATAAATAAAGCATCGAAATGGATAAACAGCATTTCACAGACATATTATGAAGTCATTGCAGAGTGTTTTGATGATTTGTGCATTTCTTCATACATTAACACAGTATATTTGTTAAAATGATATAGTAACATTTAAAGAAAACATATGCTCAGCAAGTAATTGAGTCATTATACAACGTAACATTCATCTACAAATTAAAGTATTTTTTTCTTATTATGGGTATAAAACCTGTATCTCACTGAAAGAATAAGTGAATAGGCTGGAAAAATGAACAGGATAAACAAATATTTAGATGTTATCTATAAAATGAGGCTAGGTAATAAATATAGAAGCAATGTGTCAAACCATGTATTTTCATCTCTTTTAATGTTCTGGCTAAATTATGATAAGTTATATAGTCTGTGTAATAAAAATTCCCTGAGAGGGCCAAAGGAAATATGTTTAAAACCATCATTTTTATAGAGTGTAGATAAAAGTGATTGATACTACCTTATTGGTAAGATTATTATCAAATACACATAAAAGAATATACATCTAATGATGGATGGTTGTTAGGTACTATTTTGTGTGTACAGCGCTATCTCATAAGAGTTTGAGATATTAAATTACAGTTAAATTATAAACTAGAAATAAGAAAACAAGCACCTGAGGTAGGGAGTTCAAGACTAGCCTGGCCAACATGGAGAAACCCTGTCTCTACTAAAAATACAAAATTAGCTGGGCGTGATGGCGCATGACTGTAATCCCAGCTACTCATGGGGCTGAGGCAGGAGAATCGCTCGAACCCAGGAGGCGGAGATTGTGGTGAGCTGAGATCGCGTCATTGCGCTCCAGCCTGGGCAAAAAGAGCAAAACTCCATCTCAAGAAAAATAAAAATAAAATAAAATAAATTTTAAAAAAAAGAAAATGCTAATATTTGAACAACTCTATGGGTTAGGTTAGTTAGGCTCTGAGAAAGAGTGTACCTTCTGAGCCTCCCTAAGCCCCATTCATCTACCCTGATGGGTAACGTCTGAGCAGCACTGTAATCTCTTCTAGAAAGTTCTGATAGACAATTTTAAGGGACTAAGGAGTGGAATGACTGAAGATTAACTGAAAATAGCACCATTTTTCTTATCATTATTACCCCTTTGTCAGTAGAATGATAACTCAACTTCCATCTCATTGTTGAACCTCCCTAGTCCCCCAGTCTGGCTCCTTCCTATCCATGCAAACTTCTCTTCTGCTGCCCTGTTGATAGACACTGTCTGTTCCAGCTACACACGTTTCTTCAGTTTGTACTGTCACACAGTCTTGACTCCAATATTTTGCCCTTCTTAAGGCACTTTGCTCTTGCCCTTTGACCTCTCCAAGTGCCAACCATAACTCAATACTCAGTCTCACCCCCTTCATTAGGCTTTCTTTTACTGCTCCATTCTTCATTGATCTCTCCACTTCAAATGTTTATTGCCTATTACTACCTGTAGAATTCGTTGAGCAATTCATTAAGTATTGACACAGGACAGATTTTACAATTGTTCCAAGGTTTAGATCATGTCTACAGAAATAGATTGTTTTCTTCTAGAAGGCTTCAGTGTTTTTATACCTTTTTTCTCATCACAGTAGTATTTTGATGAATACTAGTTAAATTAAAAACAGATAAGAAAAGTAAGTGATATTGTAACTGGCTTATGTTAAGAAATTTAGCAATATATACTATAATAATAATCATTATTAATAATAACAATATTACTACAACTAATAATCCTAAAAACACAAATAGGTCTTTCTAGCCAGCATAGGGCTAGGTTAATACATAAGCTATGACCAAACAACACAATTGATATGCAGTTTATTTAGGTGCCCTGATTAATAAAAACAATGTAGGCAGCCAAATCTAATGTAACTGAATGTAACTACAAAATAGTAATACGGTCAGTCTAATAATATCCTGCAGAGATATAGCCAGAAATTCCTGTTTACCATTGATTGCTTTTCACCATTTATCCATACATGAGACTATTATGTTCTTCCTATATTTGTTCTTTCCTTTGTTGTTAAAGGTGTCAGATGCCTGCCTGCAAATAAAAGAATGGAATCTTTGGTTGCTGTCCTCTTGGAAACGATCAAAAGAGTAAGGTATAAAGAAATAGCCCCATTTTCCTATTTCCTCCCCATTTTCAATGACTAATTAAAGCTAAGTTTTGCTTACAGATAACCTGTGATATGCATTTGGGATTGCAAATGAGTGTACATCTAACATCTTACTATCAATATTCCATCCATATTAAACCCACTGTGATTTGATCTATCTGTTATGCTCCTTTAAAAATTAATTTCAAATTATATGTTATCTACCCACACTGTAGCTTTTAAAGGAAATCATTTTTTAATTATGCTAAGATTAATGATTGTAATATTTCCTGGTTAAGAATTTTATTTACTCAGAATGGAAATTAAATTAAATTATATGTTAAAATGAACAGCTTGTGTTTTATAGAGTAAAAGAGTCTGAATTTGGTAACATTATTTCTGGGATATATTGAAAGACCTTATAATAAATATTGAATATTAAAATGTATTCTTATTATATTAATATTACTCTTATTACTGTTTTTACTATCAATTTATAAGAACCTCCCTTACTAATTTATGAATCTTCTGATCTTTCAAAATTATAAGTTTCCATGACAGTATTAAGTGTGCTGTTAAGCAGTTTTTAATTTTGCTGTGTCCAACTGAAATAGAAATACTATAAAAGATATATTCCCCCGATTATCCTTGCTCAAACTGAGTCCACATCTTGATATGGTGAGAAGATCAAAGTCTATGGAAATGATCACCTGAAGACAAGTTAACAATTTCCAGTGGTATAAAACAAAGGTATGTCATAACCCATTTCTCTTAAACTTGTATGTTAACGACTTACAACTGCTCCTGGAAGATTTGGGTTCTTGTTCTTTTGCTTTGAGGAAAGAACATTTGGTGTTTTTCTTCATACTGATGACATGATTTTGTTGTCACTACAAAATATTGTTAGAAAAATGGTTCAAGAGAACTATTCTAATACTAAAATGGTTATTTTGTGCATGTAATGAAAATATCTAACCAGTCTATTTCCAATTACTTTTTACTGAGATCATCTGTAATTAATCTACATGAAAGTATGATACCAGAATCCAAACTAATAAACAGTAAATATTGGTGCTGTGCTTTACCAAGATTTTTAAATGGTGATTTAGTAATTAGTAACATTTACTTTAATATTTTTCTAGACAAGATCATTGAGATTGGTCTACAGGTAAATATATTATGGTCATTTTATCTCTCGTGTTAGAATAGACTCAAACAATTTCTAAAAATATCTCAATTAATGCTTGAGGGCTAGTGTAGAGGTAGCATGATTATCTCATCAGCTATCAGCTTACATTATGTTTATATAAGAATGTCAGTGTTTTCTTCACTCACAATGTGTTTTTGTTCTCAGATGACAGCAGAGTTTACCTGCATTCCAGGCTTTAGCACAAAATAGAACCTCAGACACTGAGTGGTTGAAGTGATTACCGGTGAGGATGTCCATCTATTTTACTAGATATACTATGTTTGTTTAGCTATTTAATCAGTTGTTTTAGTTTTCGTAAACAACCAAGAAGACTTGTGTAGGATTTATTTTACTGAATTTTATGACTGTGCTACTTATTGCCTTGCCTTGAACAGCATGCTATTGTGTTTAAGACAGGACTGTCTTTTTTGTTAGGAAGACATTTGGAAGATGTTTTTTAAGTCTCAGTACTAGAAAAATGTAACTTTATCAGTATAGTTTTTAAAATATCAAAAATAGTGAAGGCTTGTAACTGAACTTGTTCATCTCTTTGCTCTGGCTTCTAGGAAACTCAGAAAATTATTTATCAATTTATAGCAACTTATGGGATACATCACTATACATTCTTCTAGTAGTTCCTGGCTTAATTTTATTTTTACACCCTCAGTTTTACCTTGACCTGACTTTTATATCTATTTCCTTTCTCCAAATTCCCTGGAAATGAGGCATTACCCAATAGAATAATTACTTGAAATATTTAACCTTTAGAAACTCTAAAGTAGATCAAAACTTATCTTGGAAAGGAAAGAAAAATAGATGCCTGTTAAGAGAAAGAGGGAAGGAGCAAAGACATCTATGGAGTTCAAACCAAGTTGGTCATTGTTCAAACATTTCATAAAGTTTAGTTTAATCATTATAACAGCCAGATAAGCTATTGTCATAATAGCCTTATTACTGAAAATTTATTTTTCTACATATGTATTTAAATGATTTTCATATGTTAAAAAAATCAACACAACAGTCTTGTAAGATAGGTACTAGGATTATTCATGAGGCACAAATAGATTTAATATCTTGACCCAGGTCACACAAGTAATGTGCAGAGAAACTGGGATCCAAATCCAGATGTTCCTGCTCCAGAGACTCTATCTTGGCATGCCTTGCTTTTCCTTATTATCCCCATTTGACCAGTGAAGAAACTTTGGAACTCTAAATATGTAAGTAATTTGATGTAGACAGTGGGTACTGGAGCCTAGATTCAGACCCAGTCTGTTGGCACTAGAATGTGTGTGTTTATGCTCGGTATCACTCTGTCTTCCAAAACACATTTGATGTTCCAGAAATTGCTCTATGTCAATGTTTCAAAAATACTTTTCCATATTAACATATCAATTATAGTTATTTTAAATGCCTTGCTTGATGATTTTAACTTTTCAGCTATGTCAGGGCTTATTTTCTCTTGCCTAATGCTCATATGTTGTTGCATTTGTACACATGTGATAATGCTTATAAATTTTGCTTGTAGGGATAGTGTCTGTACAAGAACAGTAGAGAGAAAAGAAAATATTATTTACCACTGATATTTACCCATTCTTCTGTTAGACAGTCAATTTAAGAAGTTGAGTGAATCTAATCTGAGATTTGAGGCTAGGCCTCATAGTAGCTTTCCTTGTGTTAGTCAAACACTGTCCTCCAAACTTTAATGGATGTGGTAGATTTTTCCTTTAGCGGGGCTTGAGATTGGCCTACTCAAGATATTCTGACTGTCAAGTGAGAGCTGGTCTGCACACATTGATAGCAGACTTATTCTGAGTGTGAGATTTATTAGGGTTTATATCCATCGTAACAGGCCACAACATACACTCCTGAAAATTATAATGATCATAGCAATCACATAGCTGAAAGAAAACACTAGCTGGAACTAGTCAATGTAAGAAAAAGGTCTACTCTCAAGTGAGAGTCAGGATATCTTTACATAGCTGATCTTCCAGCTCTGCAAACCGTGGAAGAGTTCTCTCTGCTTTAGAGACTGACTGACACATTTTTGGTCAGTCAGTTTGCTTCCTAGTCTTCTGCCCTTCAGATGATTTCTATTCACCTGCTACTTTGCCAACAGCCTTTGGAAAACATCTATGTACACTTAATGAGGACCTTGAAACTCTCAGAGAAATGATTCTCAGCTATCCTCATCCTGTCCCCAGTCTTTCAATGTATTGCCCTAATGCACATATTGGTAGCAGACTTATTCTGAGTTTGAGGCTTATTAGGGTTTAAATCCATCATAACAAGCCACAACATATACTCCTGAAAAATCATCATGATCATAGAAATCACATAGCTGAAAGAAAATACTAGCTTGAACTGGTCAATGTAAGAGCATGTAGATTGATTTTTGCATATTCATAATTCCGTGACCTATGGAAGACGTATATTCAGAACTGATCTACTGTGAGCAGGTTTTCCTTGCTTCTTGGCTAGGCTTAATCTACTATTCAATATGAATATGTTTTCATACCTATATAATAAAAAATATTTTCAAGTTAAAGAGATCCCCTCATAGATAATATTAGCCAAAAATTAGTCACATTTCCACATCGATATTTTCTTAAAGTACCTGTAAAGCTGAAGTAAAGTACAACAGGACTGAAAGATTAGAACTGACTTATTCACAATCGTTGCCAAGCTTGGTTGCTTATTGAGATGACCTGTTGAGGTTTTCAGAAACACAAATTTCCTGCCTACACTGTACCACTCTCCAGGTCCTATCTTTTCCATCAAAATTTCATGAGGTGAAGTGTAGGAATCATTATTATTTTTAAAAAATCTAAATTAGTTCTGATGGAACATGTTTGGGGAATCACTACACTAGGGTTATTTACTTTTCTTTTAATCCAAGAGAAAGGATTCAAATAAAGCAATTAATTACACCAAACAGTATATCACTCCTCACCTGTTTAGCCTAACAAATTTCTTACATATAAATAGATCTTAATATTATTGGAGAATTGCAATTTTATTGTAAACTGTTTGACATATATATCCTTTATTTCTATTACTCTCTTTGTCTTTTAATCTCCAAGACACTGTGTGAAATATTTAAGTCACTACCTTCTTCCTTGCACAGTATTCCTCTGAAGAAAGTGGCAAAATGTTTTACATGTATTTTCACAGTACTGTACCAGTAAAGATGGCAAGGTCTCAACACAGACTTTTTTTTTCTTTTAACTGAGAAGAAAGTTCAGGGACTAAACCCTTATTCCCAAATATGAAAAATAAATGTTAAGTTTCACAAAACCTTGGAGAAAGCAGCATCCAGGAATGCATTAAAAGCATCATTTTTTTTCTTAGTAATAAAAACCTGAACTGAGAAGCAATTTAAGTGCAAAATGAACTTGAAATTATCTGTCATGTCCTCCTGTCTTTAATAGAAACTAGAGACAGAGATAACCATGCCTAGGACAAAATACTGGAAACCTAATTTAATATAAGTCACATTCAATAGTAGATGTAGTGGGAACATTGTTTAGATTGAGTTATAACGGCTATTTAGCTAATACAAGGAAAGTAATATTATGAAGACAGGATCTTGAATTTGATCAATTTTATCTTCCAAATATCTTTGAGCACCAAACTCCAGACAGATGGTTATCTAACAAATGTTTATCACTTCTGACAAAAAGTTCTTAACAAAAGTGGGTACAAATGTGTTACTATCATAATAACCAAATACAAATGTAAAAATTATTAATTTATCATGGACCTTGTATATGAGAAATTATATAAAATGAAGATAGCATTAGCCATGAGAACAGTGGATGTCAGAAACTGATAGAAAATTTAAATTATATACTATATATTTAGATGATTTCAGAGTTTGCTAAGTATTTCACCTAAATCATCTGAGTTAATCTTTAAACAAAGCTATGAAATGCCTCTATAAGTAGGTTGAATAGTGGTCATCAAAGAAATCAAATCTTACTCCCTCGAAATTGTAAATATTACTGTATTTTGAGGAAAGGGTATCTGCAGATGTGATTAAGTTAACAATTTTGTGATGAGAAAATTACCCCAGATTATTTTGTAGAGCAATGAATGCCATGACAAATATTTTTATAAAACAGAGGTAGAGGTTTCACACAGCCAGGAGATGAGAAGGAACTGTGACCTTGTGGACAGATATTAGAATGATATGACCAAAAGTCAAATAAAGGGAATACTTCTAAACTCATTCTATGAGGCCAGTATTAACCTAATACAAAACCAAGTTAGGACACATCTAGAAAAGAAAACTACAGGCCAGTATCACTGATGTATATTTATTGATGCAAAAGTCCTCAACAAAACATGAGCAAACCTAATTTAACAACACATTAAAAAGTTTATTCATCATAACCAAGTGGGATTTATCCAAGGGATGCAAGCATGTTTCAACATATGCAAATTAATCAATGTGATACATCATACCAATTGAATGAAGGACAAAAACAATATTGTTATTTCAATTGATGCTGAAAAAACCATTTTATAAAATTCAAAATCATTTAATAGTAAGAACCATCACAAATGGTATAGAAGGAACATACCTTAACAGTTAAAAGGCCATATAAGACAGACGTACAGCTAGTATCATACTGAATGGGTAAAAACTGAAAGCCTTTTCTCTAAGATCTTGAACACAACAATGATGCATATTTTCAACACTGTTACTCGACGTAAAGCTGGAAGTCCTAGCTAGAACCATCAGTAAAAGGAAGAAATAAATGGTGTTCATATTGGAAAGAAAGACATCAAATTATCTTTGTTTGCAGATTATATAATCTTATATTTTGAAAAACCTAAAGACTCCACAAAAAACTGCTAGAATAACTCCATTCTGAATGTGATAAACGCATTCAGTAAAGTTGCACAATGAAAAATCAATAAGAAATAATCAGTAGCATTTCTATATGCCAACAGTAAAAATCTTAAAAAGAAATCAAGATAGCATTCCCATTTACAGTAGATAACAGATAAAATAAAATTCCTAGGAATAAACTTAACCAAAGAATTAAAAGATCTCTGTAATGAAAACCATAAAACACTGATACAGGAAATTGAAGAGGACACCAAAAAGTATAGATATTCCATGTTCATGGATTTGAAGAATCAATATCTTTCAAATGTCCATATTACCCAACGCAATCTACAGATTCAATGCAATACCTATCAAAATATCTAATACATTATTCACATAAATGGAACAAACAATGCTAAAATTTATATGGAACCTCAAAAGATCCAGAATAGTCAAAACTATCCTGAGCAGAAATGCAACAGTGAACCCATTTTCAGCAAAAGTGCCAAGAACAAACATTGAGAAAAGGACAGAGTCTGGGAAGGGTAGTGGCAGGGAAATGGGGATAGTTAATGAGTACAAAAGAAACAGAAAGAATGGACAAGACCTAGTATTTGCTAACACAACAGACTGACTGTAGTAAAAAATCATTTAATTTTGCATTTAAAAACAACTAGAAGAGTATAATAGGATTGTTTATAACACAAAGGATAAATGCTTGAAGTAATGGATAAAAAAAGAAATTATTGCTGTCTACTTTGGAGAGTTGGATAATTTCTTCCTTATGTTTCTTAATAGACATTTCCATTTGGTCTGAATCATTAATTCAAGTACAATAGGATATATTAACGATTGCCCAGGCTGCACATTTGCCAATAAGGAGGAAATCTATAACAATTCCAGCATCCCTATCATCCCTAGTCAATGAGTTGAGGATAAGCTGAATTCCTTCCAGCTCCAAGATAGTCCAAGATAGTCCGACTGGTTACTTCAGCTAAATTCAAAACAAATATTTTACCACTCTTTCTAATTTGATGACTCACATTGTGGTAATAACTGCCAAAAACAGCAAATAAGTAAGGTGTCAGTTATCCCTCAAGAAATCTACCTTGGAAAATCCAGGGCAGCTTCATTTTAGAGCGAATGCCTCAGTCTTCTGAGCTCTCAGTTACTGGTGGTGTTTCCATAAAGACTTGGTCTCTTATCACCACCTGTAAGATGAAAATAGCAATGTTTTTGGAAGGGAAGCAAGTTAATTCCTAGCTTCTACACAAGAACTATAATCCCAGCAATATGCACATGTTGTCCCAGGGGAGAAAAGATATGATGATTGCTGAGGTCCTGCTCATGGGACCTCCAACAATCAATGTGGGGGTACAAGTTGATATTGCCTCTAATGTGTTCTCCAGCCCTACTGGTGGATAGAGTCTAGTTCCTGATTTTGAAAAGACTCTGAAGGCAGTTCCATCTATCTTGCTTGTTTTTGCCATCATTTGGATGCTATTCATTTGCCCCAGGCAATGATTGAGAATGTGGATGGCGAACTTACAGAGAGAAAGAAGAGACTTTTCTTTGGGAGTTGCAAAAGCTGGAATCATTCTGTTGTTTGTGATAGACCTTTTGATAAGGTTAGAAGAAAAAGCAGTGGTTGGAGATGTCTAGTTAGGATAGTTGACCCAGCAGACAATTTAAAGTGTGTGCAACAGTTTTTGTTGTGTCATCACCAGGACATTTTTTCTTGGTATGAAAGGATCCAGGACGGATCTGAAACAAAAAAATCATTAATGTCTCTCCCTGATCTACACCTCAGAGGCCTAATGGATTGCTTTCTCAGGGGCGAGGGTAGTTGCTTTTCCTCCAATACCCCAAAATTGGTGTTTCTAATTCCTTTAAGGGGACCTCCACACTTGCAAGCATCTTCTGTGCACACTCAGAGCTTTCACATAGTGGGGTTAGTTCCAAATGACAACGTATTTTTACAAAACTCACAGGGACCCAATGTTTCCCTCTCTTTGACTTGGAGAGCAATGCACTTAACCAAGTGGTCATTACACTTATGATCTGCTACCGCGTAAATTCAACAGGACAATTCAGGTGTCTGGCCTAAAATTAATTTTGAATTACCGACACTCCCTTTTGCTAGGTTGTTAGACTATGAATCAGGCTATCCTGGGATTCTTGTTAGGGGAAAAATAATCCCGTCCAGGGATGTCAGGAAAGAATTTTGAATTTTTGATAGTTACAAGTAAAGATCAAAGGTCTAGTGTCATGAGTCTGCCAGAAATAGATGGGGGCAGTGCCCGTGGAATATGTTCTCTCACTTAATGACACCAGGATCAACTTTTGCTCCCATTGATCCACTGGCTTTACTTCAGACAGTAGATTAGGGGTCATAATTTCCTATAAAGGAATCACTGCTACTTTTTCACGTGAGGTCAAGTTGCTGCTGAGGATAGGCCAGCTGTGTTCCTGAATATACCATTTTCACCCAGCTAGGGAAGATTTGGGGGCCCTTTCTTCCTTGGTAATAACGCAATCTGAATTGACCAACCTCAATATAGATATATCAGAGTAAATATTAATAAGGCCTTATGGGTGAGACATTCAGTGTTGACAAGAGTGCAGTAGTAATTGTAATGGTCTCTTTTCTTTTTTAAAATCTTTGTATATATTTAGTGGGTACAAGTGCAGTTCTGTCACATAGATATATTGCGTAGCAGTGACATCTGGGCTTTTAGTCATCACCCAAATAATGTACCTTGGACCCACTAAGCAATTTCTTATCCCTGAACCTCCTCCCATACTTCCACCCATCCAAGTCACCAGTGTCTATTATTTACACTCTATGTCCATGTGTACACATTATTTAGCTTCCTCATGTAAGTGATGACATGTGGTAATGGACTTAACTGTTTCTGAGTTATTTCACTTAAGATAATGGCCTTCCAATTCCTCGAGGATCTGGAACTAGAAATACCATATGACCTAGCCATCGCATTACTGGGTATATACCCAAAGGATTATAAATCATGCTGCTATAAAGACACATGCACATGTATGTTTACTGCGGCACTATTCACAATAGCAAAGACTTGGAATCAACCCAAATCTCCATCAGTGACAGACTGGATGAAGAAAATGTGGCACATATACACCATGGAATACTATGCAGCCATAAAAAAGGATGAGTTTGTGTCCTTTGTAGGGACATGGATGCAGCTGGAAACCATCATTCTCAGCAACCTTTGGCAAGAACAGAAAACCAAACACTGCATGTTCTCACTCATAGGTGGGAACTGAACAATGAGATCACTTGGACTCAGGAAGGGGAACATCACACACCGGGGCCTATTATGGGGAGGGGGGAGTGGGGAGGGATGGCATTGGGAATTATAACTGATGTAAATGACGAGTTGATGGATGCTGACTAGTTGATGGGTGCAGCACACCAACATGGCACATATATACATATGTAACAAACCTGCATGTCATGCACATGTACCCTAGAACTTAAAGTATATATATAAAAAAAGAAACACATCTATGTATAAATAAAGCACTTTTTTCAAATTAAAAAAAAGATAATCATCTTCAGTTACATTTATATTGTTGCAAAATACTTTTTAATGGCTGAATACTATTTTATTGTATATATACATACTACACCTTCTTTATCCAATCATCCATTGATGGACTTAGGTTGATTCCATATCTTTGCTGTTGTGAATAGTGCCATGATAAACATATAAGTGCAGGTCTCTTTTTGATATAATGATTTGTTTTCCTTTGGGTCAATACCCAGTAGTGGGATTGCTGGATGGAATGCACATTCTATTTTTAGTTATTTGAGAAATTTCCATACTGTTTTCCACAGAGGTTTTACTAATTTACATTCCCATCAACAGTGTATAAACGTTCCCTTTTGTCCTTTTCTCTGCATCCTCGCCAACATCTGTTCTTTTTTGACTTTTTAACAATAGCCATTTTCACTGGTGTAAGATGATATCTCATGTGGTTTTAACTTGCAATTCTCTTAATGATTAGTGATGTTGAAAATTTTTTTGTATGCTTATATTGGTCATTTGTATGTCTTCTTTTGAACAATGTCTGTTCATGTCCTTTGCTCGCTTTTTAATGGAATTATCTGTTTTGGTTTTGTTATGCATAGTTTTCAAAAAAGGTGGAATTATTAGTAGTATGGGGGAGGCAATGGGTCCAAAACTCAAATAGATTCCTCCAGATGGAGTCTTGCCAGAGTCTCCAACTGACAAAATCATCATTCTCAGAGAGCTGTAACTCAAAGACGTCACTCAGCATGGAAAACTTGTCTTTAGTGTGACAGAGAAACTTAATTTTTAGTTTAATTTAAATCAAATAATATACATATAAATAGCTAATGTGACTAATAGCACAGGTCTACATAAATATCACCTCTTTGAATTACACATAAATCAAGAACAAAATAAAAGATAAGAAAAATCACAAATGGGTTCTATAAAGGATATTCTGTGAGAACAATTGAAATATCTTACTGTACTAAAGATTTTAATAAACTGTTGGTCTCTGAAATGTAGGTACCATATGGACTAGAAAGACACTAAAAAAAGAAACCTTGTCACCTATGAAAGAATAAGGATGACAGGAAACAGAAGCCAACTATGAATTAAAGATGTTTCTGATTATGAAAGGGCAAAAACTGGAACAAAATCAAAAATCAAAGAATAAAGTAATTCAAATTAATTTCTCCTGTAGGTTTAAAAAGTATAACTATGAAGAGCAAGAGAGCTCATTAAACTTTAGATAGAATTAATGAAAAGAGACACCAAGAAAAATACTCTTAAACTTTCCTTAAAAGGTTAATGAAAATAATTCTGCGCTTATCCAAATTGCCTACAGAAGAACAAAAATCAAGCTATTTTTGGTTTTATATTTGCAGTAAAATATGCCTAAGCTAACAGCATCTATAGAATTTTGAGACACAAGAGGTTAGTGTTTCTCAAATTTTATGATAACCTAAATGGTTTTGATATTTGAAGAAAAGAGAAAAACATTTGCAAAATACTCAAGGGCTCAGGAACCTTGCTAATCATGAGCATTTCTGAACAATATATTGGAAAATAACTTAGTCAACTGACAGTTTAGTCAAAACAGTAACACAAGAATGAAAAATTATCACTTTCTCTGTATAAGTGATAAGCATTTAAAATAGTTAAATAAAATTAAATCTAAAACTACTTTGAAATTAATGTTATCAGTCTGAAAGGTAATGCCAATTTTATTATTGTGAGGGTATGTTAAATATAAATGAATTAGAGATAAGCTGGGTATTAAGATATATATTACACTTACAAAAACCCATATATACGAGAGTGAGTGGAAAATAAAAATGTGGCAAATATTTCATTTTTCATTCTAAATTGTTAAAAAATAAATGTTAAAAAGTAGTTTTGAAAATTTTAATAAGTATTTATAAAATAACTCTAGTAAACACTGATAACATTAAAATTACTGAATAAATAAAACAAAATAAGTCAACATAGCAAAAATTTTAAAAATTTGAAAAAGTAAAATGAGAAAGTATGAAAACTATAAAAGATTATATCAAAAGGAAATATGACCAAACATCTATTATAGTAATAAGCACAAGCATTTATTTTTTTTCTCTGTCATAAGGTAAACTTAAATGCAAATCTACATGGCTTATATGAGTGAAGACTAAAATAAAATTTCTTAGAAATGTAAAAAATGAGAATTGTATAGTTTTATCAAATAAATTCAAATCAGATGAAAATAAGCAACTATTAATTTTATGTAAAATAAACATATCAAAAAGCACTAAATAAGAAGTAATTTTGTATCCATAAGAAGTACAAAATACAAAAATATATTTATAAAGCATCATAGTTTATGAGAATAATGAAAAGTATAACAAATATTATTTAAAAACGCAAGAAGACAATGATAGAAACATAACTGTGCAGTAATTTAACAAAACTTTATAATGCTAGATGATTTTATAATCAATAAAGTTGCAAAAATTTCATTTTTTTACCACACTGAAAGATAATATTTCTGCAATAAGCACAAAAGAATGACATTATCATCAGAAAATCAAGAATTCATATAATTATATCAAATCATTAAAAAAGAAGAGTCAAAATAATCAAAATAATATCCTTTATGGAGAATATCCATGTGTACATAGCTTATCAAACAATCAGTAGAATTATTCTGAAATTTAAAAATCTACAAAAATGGTAAGCCAACACCTAAATATATGCATTGGCTATATTAAACCAAGAAATTTCACTGATAAGACTCTGAGAAAAATTCTTCAAAATAATCAGGCCGTATGTTGGTAGACACACACACACACACACACACACACACACACACATAGAGAAGGACAGTGAATGTCACTTATTTATGTAGTCTTAATATGATCATTTAAAAGGGAGAAACACTTTAAGGAAGAAAGTTTATCCTAAATTCACTTATATGATGAATACAGCCTCTACTAAAGTTTCAATGGATTTCTTAAGAAGAGGACATTCTAGAATTAAAATTCAAGAGTAATGTCAAAGTGAATTTTAAAACAAAAGTGATGAACAAGCTCCTTGACTTTATATTCCAGATGTGACAGTGCTTTGCATATAACAATATTATTGTGGAAGGCAATAAACAGATCAATGGGAAAGAATAGCTCTTGTAAAGAGCTGAAAAATATTACAAGATACTGATATTGAACAAAGGATGCAAATCAAAATATATTTCAATATATATTTAAGTCTGCAAAATATTATTGGAAAATTAGCTATTTAAAAATGCATATTTAAACCTTACAATAAACATGAAATAAAGCCAAGAAGCATTAAAATATTAACCACAAAACTTCATATTATAAAAGCAAGATGATTCAATATACTTAAAACATAAAAATTATACACACTATATATAAATTTTATATAAAAGTAATGTATTTTATATAAATATATAAAAATAAAATGCTATTACCTCAAATGAAAATTAGCCAATGACACAGCCTTCTACTCACAAAAAAATAGAAATAATATGTATGACCAATTAAACTACAAAAAAACATTTTTCTGATATATATGACCAATTAAACTACAAAAAATGTTTTTCTACCATACATAAATGAAAACTAAACTAAAACTAAAAACTGTTATCCTGGGTTCAGTTTCATCTTATGAGCTTTTAAAAGCAGCAGCAGAAGGCAGAAGTGTCAGTCAGAAATGGCACGGAAGGAGGGAGGAGAGATGAAACAGAAGGGGAGTTTGGGGAGATTAGAAGCATGAGAAGGACTCAACCTGCCTTTGCTAGCTTTGAAGATGGAGAAAGGCGCTCCAGCCAAAACATTTGAATGGCTTCACAGTCGACATACAGCAAGTTATCTTGGACTTCAGTCCTACAACTGCATGGAAGTACATTTTTCCAACAGCCTGAACGAGCTTGGAAGTGGATTCATTCCTACATCCTCTAAAAGTAACACAGCCATACTCACACTTTGATTTCAGCCTTGCGAAACCAGGACCAGAGAAACAGCTGAACCATACTGTGCCTGAACTTCTGATCCATAGAACGCTAAGATAATAAGGGTATTGTTTTATGTCTCAGATTGGTGGTAATTTGGTGAGAGAACAATAACAAACTACTGGAAAAATTTCTCTCCTGATGATTTGGCAGAGATTACACAAACAAAAAATCATGGCCAGAAGACAGACACAACTATATTTAGTACTGGCAACATAATTTATCTCAGATTTTCTAGCAACTAATTTCATAGTATGTGTCTAGAGCCTTAAAGATGTTCATAGTCTGTGCTAATTCTATCTCTGTCAGAATCCACCATTATGACCTAAGCAGAGCTATGAACTAAGGTTTAAATATAAGGGTATTGGCCAGATGCAGTGGCTCATGCCTGTGAGCCCAGCACTTTAGGAGGCTAAGGGGGGCAGATTACTTGAGGTCAGGTGTTCAAGACCAGCCTGGTCAACATGGAGAAACCCCATCTCTACTAAAAACACAAAAATTAGCCAGGCGTGGTGGCGGGTGTCTGTAATCCCAGCTACTCGGGAGGCTGAGGCAGGAGAATGGCTTGAACATGGGAGGTGAAGATTGCAGTGAGCCGAGATCATGCCACTATACTCCAGCCTGAGTGACAGAGCGAGACTCCTTTCTCAATATAAATAAATTAATTAAATAAATAAATAAATAAATAAATAAAAGTGTATTATCCATAGTAGCAAACATTTAGAAACCACCTTTAATTCCAAATAAATTATAATCATTTATATGTTGAAGTATTATTAAGGGAATAATGTCATATTATAAAAAATAAATATATTTGAATATACTCAATATATAGGACCAGATGAAAAAATGTGCTTCAAAAATAAACAAAATCTCTCAATATCTCTACTGTCTATCCATCCACTCATTAGCACACACATGCACACACACCACATTGAAAACAGACTGGGAAGAAATATAATCAAGTGTTAATAGTGGGTATTTCTAGTGGAAAAAAGTATAAATATTTTAAGTCTTCAAATTTCTAAGTTATAGTTTTCTGTTTTTCAATATTTTTGTAATCATGTGAATTATGTTTGTGATAAAACTATTAAGAATCGAACATTATTTCACATTTTTGAAATAGAAATGTTACATGTGTAGATTTAATATGTAGATAGACTCTTACATATATTAAAATTTTAAATATGCCTCTTACTTTGTATATCTGGTTTTAACTTGTTTTTTTCAACCAGGAAATATTGATTATATATCTGGGAACACTTGATTTTTCAGAAGCATATCTTAGAGTTGTCACTAACCTTTCTTTTTTCTGTTTCTTGGGCTTATAATTAATGTTTCATTTTATGCTTACATATTGACATATGAACAAAAAACCTTGTATTTATTTTTGGATTACACACGTAGAATCTAATAACATCTAAATAAATGTAATATTCAGCCGATCAAATAACTGGACATCTGTTGCATTGCAAATAAAAAAAGGTACTTTACTCAGTGGAAACAATAAAAAGCTAAAACAAACAAATAAAACCTGACCATGCCATCTTCATTATGATCAAGGCTGTGAAAATTAGCATCATTTCTTCTCTTTTCTTAGAAATTACAGCTTCACAAATATGTTCATATATACTCACAAAATCCAGTTTTAGTGAAGTTACAAGTAAGATAAAACCCACAACCCCCACCTCCCATTAAGACTGTTAAGAACAACTGATATTGGGCAAAAGCCATGCAGGAACAGGTAAAGAGGAAAAGAGGAGGATCCAACGGAACCAAATTTCAGGAAATTTTGGCAAGAAAGTCCTTCAGAGTTAGGGTATTTTTTAAAATATAAAAGCATGATCCTGTATTTTCAACAATGGAAAAGAAAATTAGAGTAGACAGAAGTAGACCCTTTAGAACTAATTTGGTTCAGAGTAAACAAGAAGAGATGGCTTTAAAAAGAACCACACTATAAACCGTATTTGTAGAAAGTGGTTTGACTTTGGAACAGCAGAGAAGGATCCTTTAAACTATAAACACATGTCATGACAACCCTGGATGCTATGTGTTTCTTCCTGACTCAGTCCCAACTCCCATATCACAGGAACCTCCTGAAAATAACACATCAGAGACAATCCAAATTCAATGCTGAGGCACAAATCAGCACAGCATAGCACAGAGATACTGCAACAAAACATGTAAAAAGAAGTAGCCAAACTTACTAATAAATAAATATCACCAGGAAAATGTTACTACATAGCAGATGAAAATTGTGCCAAAATATTTTGGTTTAAATGTCATAAACAGTCAATGGCTTCTTTAAACAAAAACTGTATCAGCAAAACAAGAATTCTGTAACCAGATAGTGAGTCATGGGGAGAAAATGAAACATAAGAAAGAGGGATAAGAAAAAAAAAGACATGCTTAGAAAACTTAAGACAGAACTGAAAGGGATACAAGCAAGAAGAGAGATTATGTAAGGCTCAGTAATGATCAAAGATAATATAGTAATAATACTTTGAAACAAGAATGTATTGTAAAATGTTGGAAAGGCAATAATACCCATAAAAAAGGAAATTTAACATGCCGATAACTGGAATTCCTGAAGAAAACAGAT
This sequence comes from Chlorocebus sabaeus, assembly GCF_047675955.1. Taxonomy (NCBI): domain Eukaryota; kingdom Metazoa; phylum Chordata; class Mammalia; order Primates; family Cercopithecidae; genus Chlorocebus; species Chlorocebus sabaeus. Next base: position 82,979,509 of record NC_132924.1, on the reverse strand, counting down.
GAAATAATGGAACATAGCAAATACTTAAATATATAATTTAGACTTCAACTTTTGGTGCTGATTGTACCAACAGATTACCCACCAAAAAGAATATAAAATTTGGGTGTAATAAAAAAGCAGCTACCTTAAGACAATAGAGAATAAAGAAAAGTAGGCAGATTCCAGTGGCAAGTATATGCTCAGAAGAGTGGAGTTACACGAAGTGGATTTTTGCCTTCCCAGTTGTTATCCTGAGGCCAGATGCAGTCATCCTACTGTGCACATTCTTCTTCTCTTGAAAATTTAGAAAAACAAATTCAGGGAAACTGTGGTTACTGGAAGGGTGTTCTCAGAAGGTGAAGAGCTGGAGAGGGGATTCTGTGACTAGACACATCACCGGCTCCCATAAGTCAACAATAAACAAGCTCTACAAAAACAGTTCTGCCAAAGATAAAGAATATAAACTTATAACAATGCTATAACCTAAGGAAGAGACCTTAACAAAAAAGTTTAAAATAGAATAAAACTTATAGAATAAAAAAATACATATTTTTTGAGAGCTGTATATTGTGTTTGTATTTTAAACTAAGTATTGCAAAAGAGTAAAACAGTTTTTTAAAATGAAAAAGTTTACAAAAGTAAAAACAATTCAGTAAGCTGAAGTCAATTTGTTATTAAAGAAAGAAAAAAAACCTTTAAAAAGTCTAAGTAAGCTGTGTTTATAAAGTCTATAGTAGTGTACAGAATGTTCTGGGCCTTCACATTGATTCACCACTCACTACTCACCAAGGGCAACTTCCAGTCCTGCAGGCTCCATTCATGGTAAGTGCCTTATACAAATGTACCATTTTTCAAAATCTTCTATACCATAATTTACTGTACTTTTTCTCTGTTTAGTTATGTTTAGATACACAGATACTTACCATTCTGTTCCACTGGCTACAGTATTCAGGACAGTGTGATGTACAGGTTTATAGTCTAGGAGCAATAGTCTATACCACACAGTTTAGGTGTGTAGTAGGCTATACCATCCAGTAGGTTATACTTTGTGTAAGTACACTTTATGATGTTCGCTCAAGGACAAATCACAATATGTTATTTTGATATATTAGATTGATTTTTATATATGTTTAGATTGAATTTGGATATTTCTATTTTTTATTTTAAAAATCTATATTTTAAAAATAAATGCTTCCTGTCTCCAATTTTCAGTGAAGCTTTTGGTTTTAATTCCTGTTAATATATTTAAAAGACCTTCCCTTACCCTTTTTTCTACCACAAGGAGAAAAAAATCCTTCCAAAGAGAATAAAATCTAATTTGGCTGTATTGTATGTCAGGGAATCACTACTTTTATTTTGTTATGTTGCAGAATTTTGAAAAGAGATTGCTGTAATTTACATTTTACTAGGGATAAAAAAAAATCTTTTTAGAAACTGTTGAATGGTCTGTTGTTACTGAATTCAGTATCTTCTAGTCTGTCCTTGACATGAAATATTCCTGTCCTATGAGTTCACATTTTGTATTTCAGGTCCTTCCACTTTTTCATTTAATCCATATTGCAGCTATATAAAAAATAGGCAGTTGAGTGCTTTTAAAAACAAAATTATCCAACAGAATATTTTAGGAAATAAGATGCTCAAGACCTTTTCACCTGCCAGAGGGAAGAGGAGGGGGCACTATATATGATAGTCACAAATATGAGAAGCCACTGACATTGTGTACTGACAGTGAGTCAATAATTTTCACCAAATATTTTAGAAAAGTTGTGGCTCAAAGTAGCTTGGATAAATGCTGAAACTGATTATTTCCAAATTTAGTAGAAATAATAAGTGACAATCAATGTAATTTTTACTCCACAAGGATGTGTGTGTGTGTGTGTGTATACGCACACACACATATAAATGTATATACATATATATGAAATTTCACAAGTAATTAACACATTTCTAGTTTTCTTATAGCTTAGTGCTGGGAGTATCCCTTACACCAGTAGTTCTAATCTTTCATGTGGCTATGAATTACCTGTGCTCAAAACAAACTTAAGATACCTTAGTTCTACTCCTAGAGACTTCAATTCTGACAGTCCTGGACTCTAGCCTGGGAATTTGTGATTCTGTTGTGGAGATGGATGGACTACACTGATAAGAAAAGACTTTTATAATCTCTTTCATTTTAAATAGTGGTTTATTCTTTCCCCATATATTATTATTCTTTCCTTGAAAAGTTAAGCCCCAAATAAATAGCGCACTTTTGTTTACATTCTGCATTTCCACTTTTTTCCAGCATTGTTTTGAGATACTTCAACCAAGCATGATTCTTTACAACACTCAATTTATTAAAAGAACTTATAATAAACGTTTTACCTTCCTTTTATTTATCAATAATCTGTTCCTTTTCTTATTCCCAAATCACAGTAAAGGAGATACATGATTTATTATTATTATTATTTTGAAACAGGGTCTTGCTTTGTCACCTGGGCTGGAGTGCAGTGCCAGGATCCCAGCTCCTGCAGCCTTGACTTCCTCAGTCTCAGGTGATCCCTCCACTTCAGTGTCCTGAGTAGCTGGGACTACAGGCATGTGCCACCACATCTCACATCTGGATTTTTTTCTTTCTTTCCCTTTTTTTTTTTTTTTTTTACACAGGGTTTCGCCGTGTTGCTCAGGCTGCTTTTGAACTTCTGGGCTCAAGAAATCTACCTGCCTTAGCCTACCAAAGTGCTGAGATTACAGGAGTGAGCCACTATGCCTGGCCATGGAGATTTATTATTGTTCTCCTTTCTTTCACTCTAGTTATCGCAACCTATAATTATTCAATCTGTACCAAAATTTTCCAATCTGTATATTCCTTGTTTCAGTTTATTGGCCATGAGGTATCTGTCAATTTCTTGAACATTTACTATCCCAAAAATTGCAAAGCAGCATAAGATCAAAGCTGCTTGAGGTGGTAGCCTACTAATGTGGTACAGCTTGAGGCATGCCAGATGGTGTCCTGACAAAATAATAAGTTCTGGGGTACATGTGCAGAACGTGCAGGTTTGTTACATAGGTATACACGTGCCATGGTGGTTTGCTGTACCCATCATCCAGTCATCTACATTAGATATTTCTCCTAATGCTATCCCTCCCCCAGCCCCCGACCTGCTGACAGGCCTTGGTGTATGATGCCCACCTCCCACCGTGTTTATGTGCTCTCATTGCTCAACTCCCACTTATGAGTGAGAACATGTTGTGTTTGGTTTTCTGTTCTTCTGTTAGTTTGCTGAGAATGATGGTTTCCAGCTTCATCTATGTCCCCTCAAAGGACATGAGCTCATCCTTTTTTATGGCTGCATAGTATTCCATGGTGTGTATATGCCACATTTCCTTTATCCAGTCTATCATTGTTGGGAATTTGGGTTGGTTCAAGTCTTTGCTATTGTGAACCGTGCTGCAATAAACATACATGTGCATGTGTCCTTATAGCAGAATGATTTATAATCCTTTGGGTATACACCCAGTAATAGGATTGCTGGGTCAAATGATATTTCTAGTTTTAGATCCTTGAGGAATCACTATACTGTCTTCCACAATAGTTGAATTAATTTACACTCCCACCAACAGTGTATGTGTTCTTATTTCTCCACATCCTCTCCAACATCTGTTGTTTCCTGACTTTTTAATGACCACCATTCTAACTGGCATGAGATGGTATCTCATTGTGGTTTTGGTTTGCATTTCTCTAATGACCAGTGATGATGAGCTTTCTTTCATATGTTTGTTGGTTGCATAAATGTTTTCTTTTGAGAAGTGTCTGTTCATATCCTTCACCCACTTTTTGATGGGGTTGTTTATTTCTTGTAAATTTGTTTAAGTTCTCTGTAGATTCTGGATATTAGCTCTTTGTCAGATGGATAGATTGCAAAATTTTTCTACCATTCTGTAGGCTGCCTGTTCACTCTGATGGTAGTTTCTTTTGCTGTGCCCAAGTTCTTTAGTTTAATTAGATCCCATTTGTTAATTTTGGCTTTTGTCACCATTGCTTTTTGTATTTTAGTCATGAAGTCTTTGCCCATGCCTATGTCCTGAATGGTATTGCCCAGGTTTTCTTCTAGGGTTTTTATGGTTTTAGGTCTTATGTTTAAGTCTTTAATCCATCTTGAGTTAATTTTTGTATAAGATGTAAAGAAGGGATCTAGTTTCAGCTTTCTACACATAGCTAGCCAGTTTTCCCAACATCATCTATTAAATAGGGAGTCCTTTCCCCATTGCTTGTTTTTGTCAGGCTTGTCCAAGATCAGATGGTTGTAGATTTGTGGTGTTATTTCTGAGGCCTTTGTTCTATTCCATTGGTCTATATATCCGTTTTGGTTACTGTAGCCTTGTAGTATAGTTTGAAGCCAGGTAGAATGATGCCTCCAGCTTTCTTCTTTTTGATTAGGATTTTCTTGGATATACTGGTTCTTTTTTGGCTCCATATGAAATTTAAAGTAGTTTTTTCCAATTCTATTAAGAAAGTCAGTGGTAGCTTGATGGGGATAGCATTGATTCTATAAATTACTCTGGGCAGTAAGGCCATTTTCACGATATTGACTCTTCCTATCCATAAGCATGGAATGTTTTTCCATTTGTTTGTGTCCTCTCTTATTTCCTTGAGCAGTGATTTGTAGTCCTGTTTGAAGAGGTCCTTCACATCCCTTGTAAGTTGTATTCCTAGGTATTTTATTCTCTTTCTACCAATTGTGAATGGGAGTTCACTCATGATTTGGTTCTCTGTTCATCTGTTATTGTTATATAGGAATGCTTGCAGCACATCAAAAAGCTTATCCACCACGACCAAGTCTGCTTCATCCCTGGGATGCAAGGCTGGTTCAATATATGCAAATCAAAAAACGTAATCCAGCACAAACAGAACCAATGACAAAAACAATATGATTATCTCAATAGATGCAGAAAGGGCCTTCGACAAAATTCAACAGCACTTCTTGCTAAAAACTCTCAATAAACTAAGTATTGATGGAACATATCTCAAAATAATAAGAGCTATTTATGACGAACCCACAGCCAATATCATACTGAATGGGCAAAACCTGGAAGCATTCCCTTTGAAAACCGGCATAGGACAAGGATGCCCTCTCTCACCTCTCCTGTTCAACATCGTATTGGAAGTTCTGGCCAGGGCAATCAGGCAAGATAAATAAATAAGGGGTATTCAATTAGGAAAAGAGGAGGTCAAATTATCTGTTTGCAGATGACATGATTGTATATTTAGAAAACCCCATTGTCTCAGCACAAAATCTCCTTAAGCTGATGAGCAACTTCAGCAAAGTCTCAGGTTACAGAATCAATGTGCAAAAATCACGAAGTTTCACATTTTAGGGTTTCACTCATTTGGATTAAACCTTGTCCCCATCATGTGGTGAAAAGGGAACACTTATACATTGCTGGTTGGAATGTAAATTAGTACAACTTCTATGGAAAACAATATGGAGATTTCTTAAAGAACTACAAATAGAACTACCATTTGATCCAGTAATCCTTGGTTCAATACTAGGTATTGAACCAAAGGAAAATAAGTCATTATTTTTAAAAAGTAATTATATAAAGAAGACACCTGCACATGTATGTTTATCACAGCACAGTTCACAACTGAAAAGTTGTGGAATCAACTTTAATGCCCATCAACCAATGAGTGAATAAGGAAAATGTGGTGTGTATATACATATACACACACACCATGGATACTATTCAGCCATAAAAAAAGAATGAAATAATGTCTTTTGCAGCAACTTGGATAAAACTGGAGACCATTATCCTAAGTGAAGTAATTCAGAAAAGGAAAACCAAATACCAAATGTTCTCACTTATAAGTGGGAGCTAAGCTATGGGTGCACAAAGTCATATAGCATGTTATAATGAACATTGGAGATTTAGAAGGGGGAAAGTAGCAGGGAACAAGGAATGAAAAACTACCTACTGGGTGCTATACACACTATTTGGGTGACAGGTATACTAAATTCCAAGACTACCACCATACAATTCATCCAAGTAAACAAAAACTACTTATACACCTAAAGCTATTGAAATAATAAATAAAAACAGTAAAAAAATTTAAAAATAAAATAAATAAATCTTATCTTCAGCAAACATCCTCTTCTTCAAATGCTCATCTAGTGGGGAGTCTAGCTTTTAGAATGCAGATTTAAAGAATCTTTAAGGACTCTTGATATGTAGCTTTGAAAAATTTACTTATGTCTAAGAAATTGCAAATGAGGATTACATGCAGGATTTTTATGAGGATCTAATAAAATATCATCATGTAGGTAAAATTTATTTTCATCAATGGTTATTTTTGGGGTAAACTATACTGCTACTTAATTTGTTAGGATGCCTGAAAGGAAGAGACAACGAATCAAGTTTAGAAGTGAAAGAAGTGAGGTTTGGTAGTGAGGAAGAGGAAACAAATCAAAAAGAGGTCAGAGGAAGAAATGGGGTAAAGACAAGGAGGAATAATGAAAACAAAACTTCATGAAAGCAAGTTAGCAAAGTAAAAAATTTGCCTAATTCATGATTTTGCCTGGGATTAGCTTTGTGTTGAGTTAGGTCAATAGAATAAACTTGTTGGTCAGAACTTGAATTTGTGTTTATTAAGCCAGTGAGAGCTCAATTCTTCCTGCTTATGATTGTGATGGTGGTGAAATGAAAGTGTGTCTATAAAGCACTATTCACTCGAAGATATTAACCACATTTTACTTAATACTAATGAGGATGGTGAGAATGAGGTTGATAGAACTTGATCCATAGAGCTACATGAAGGTAGCCACTATTTGTTTATTCAGGCACACTGAATATGGTAGAAAAATAGCTAGTTCGGGTTAAGTGACAGCTGAAAATTCTGACTCCTGTAATGAGAGCAATGTGATTTAAATCTGAGGTGCAAACTATTTGTTTACGTATGACTAGCTAGCCCAATGCATAGCAGTTATCAGTGGGAAAAACAGAATATTTCAAGAATAATGTGCTGATCCTGAGGAATTTGTTCTTGACTTTTAGGCAATATCACAAGATAGTGTAATTGTTATTCATTCATTCATTTCCAGTGGTGGGTGTCCGGATGGTTAACTGGCTTCTTTTCAAGCCCTTGGGAAATACTAGAGATTAGGCAGCATTATGCCCCAGACTCCTGCATGCTTTGAGGAGAATGTTAGTAATAGTCTAGTGGAACAGGAATTTTTTTTTTTTTTTTTTTTTAATGAAAATTAAGTCCATGTCAGGAAAGAAAGGATAGATGAGAAAGATCAAGACAGAAAGCAGCTATCCCTTAAGGACACCAATCTTAAAATGACAGTGACAGATCAATGGTGAGCATAAAATGATGATAATGTAACTAAATTATTAAATTTATTTCTACTAAGGAAAGGTTTTTTTTTATTGCATTAAAATAAATGAGAAAGTAACATTGGTTTTTATTCCGGTAAATCAAGGCACTGTACTTAACAACTGATACTATTTTAGTATGTTTACTATTTTAATAATTTTTTATTAATAATTTCACAGGAATACCCTTTCTTTAATAAAAACATTATATATTTTAACAAAGCATATATTATTATAAGTAGAGAGGTAAAAAGGTACTTTTTGAAGTCTTAATTTTTTTCTTTAGTGAAAATATTTATTTTCAAAAATCTGCAATAAAACCTCACAACTTATAGTCCATAGAAATACTTTTAAAAATATGAGTATGATTTACCCAAAACTTTGAAATAGTTGTTATGAGTAATAACTGATGTGTATTTTTATGATTGTAAAATAATGTATTAAAAGAGAAATTTCTATCTCTGTTTAGATGAAATGCTTTTCCCTACCATGTCTTCAGGAGTTGTCACACTTTCTTGTCTAATTTGTATGCTCGTTGAACATTTTGGTGCCACATGGGTAGCTTCTCAGAGTTGAACCTTTTTGGCTTTGCAATGTTCAGCCTTAAAATATGGTTTTACCTGAATCATGTCAGAGAAGCTCTTCATTTGGCTTATCTTGGTATCACTCTCTGCCCCTTAGCGCCAAACCACACGCAGAGTTAAATTTCTGACAGATCCTTTTATGGGTGCTGTTGGGTAGCAGTGCACCATCTTGGTGAAAGTGGTGATCTAAATCAGGCCTTTGTCAAGGTAGCATGGCTGGATTCGCTGTGGAACCATGTTTCATTTCAGCTGGTGTCTACAAGGATATCTCAGCATTCATGATGCAGCAGCGACATTCCTAAATTGCTGTGATGCAGAGTCTCTGAAAATCACAAAGGAGTAATTACAGTTATATAAAGTGGAAATTTAAACAATGCTGGCCCTTCATGTCCACAGTGCATTTTTGCTGATTTAAGGCAAATATTGTTTAACTCACAAGATTCTGTTGACACTAGCTGTTTTCATTATTTTAACTCAGATTTTTACTTAAAAAAAGTGTACCACATGGTTAAAATCATTTTGTACTAAGACTATCCATTTAAGATCCCTTCCCCTCCCACTCCAGTTAAAATCTAAAAATAAAATAAAACCATAGTTTTGTAAAGGAGGGGGGTAAACATTAATGAAAAAAAATGTTAATTTTGGATTAGCATAATTAATATTTGAAAGCAGGTGTTTTAAAAGTCTCTGGAAAGAATTATGTATTCCTGCATGTATTAGTTAGTATACTTCTAAAATATCTTTTGGTATATTGCAACCTACAGTCTTTTTCAGTGACCACAATACCAGGCAAATAGAGGCCAAATTAATTCCCTTTTGTGGTACTATTAATATGCTATTAGGTTTGAACATCTAAGTGCTGACAGACAAACCACAGCAACAACAACAGACAGTAGTTCTATCTTGCAGGTTTGACATGGCCAAGTGTATTTTAATAAAATAACACCAAGATTGTCAAGTTATTGGTTGAATGATTTTGATCATAATAATTGCAAGACTTAAAACACTGACACATGATGCACAGAAGAGGAAAAGGAAGGTGGGGGGGTGGGGAAGAATATCTATTTCACATGTCTAAATGGCTATAATGTGAAAAAGAGATTTTTTCATCAGAAGAAAGTGGAATCACTTATAAAATTTACAAAATAGAGATTTTAGGACCCTACCCCAGACTACTGAATAAAAAGAATTAGGGGTGTCTCCCGAAAAACTGCACTTTAAAAATATCTCCAGGTAAGTAATAATTAGACAGCCAAAATTGGGAACCCCCGTTTATGTGATTCATAATAGAATCAGAATAAATCAGTGTTAGCTCCCTGGGAACAGAAACAGGAATTAAATGAATTTTCATCCTTTTTGTCCTGTATAATGCCTGTCACATAGTAGTTACTGAAATATTTGTTAGATGAATGAATGAAGATACTGGGAGGCATGTTTCATTCAAACGTAATGAAAACGTATTTTATCAACTAGAATTGTCATTTCTCGTGCCTGCAGCTGTTAAAGCAATGGCTAGATGATTACTTGTTGGTGTTGCTGGTATCAGAAAAGTGCAGGGGCTGATATATAGTAAGTGCTCAAGAAACGCTTCACAAATTAATGCGTAAACTAAATGTGAGTTTATACTCCATGCATTTCTTGATCAAATTAAGTGACTGTGAAACAGATCAGTGGTAGAATTATAATCAGATCAATAAGAACAAATGAGCTTATGAATAACTCATTCTATAAGAGAACATAGATATAATTAAACAACTTTTTGGCGTTTCTCAAAAATGACAGATCTTCAACCTTAGTGGTATACGAACACCTCTAAGATCCGTAAGTTTAAATGCCAAATCCACTCTTGATTCTTCAGCAACATTCCTGACCCAAATTAATCACTACCAACATTGTACCATTCAAAGTACCTTGTATTTACCTTTCTTTTACCATTCATTATTTATTTGAGAATGTATTTGTTTTTCTCTTGTAAAATCTACCTTCCGTGAGGACAAGGGCACTATCATTTTTCCCTCCTCCAACCTCCTCCCGATGATAGGTCTGTTTGACTTGGTAGTTGTTAACTGTTGTGCCTGAGCTATGTCGTTCATTGTGCCAGCACATGGAGCACTTTTAGTAACTTGATAGTTCTCTTGGCTGTCAATCAATGTTAAGGTTCTGCTATTGCTTATCAGGCACTAAAATTGTATGCTGATTTAAAGACAAAAATCCAATTATACATGAATATTTTATGTCTGATTCTTTACCTCATTACAGCACATGGATCTTCTTACTTTTTCTTCTTTTTTGGGCAGGGAGGAGTAGCCAGCTGCATGGTCAGTTTTCTTTCTTTTTGTTCCTCAAGATTTGCTTGTTTAAAAAATCTGTATGTATGTATGTATGTATGTATGTATCTATCTATCTATCTATCCATCCATCCATCCATCATATACTTAGGCAGAACTTACTACCATCTTACACAAGATAGTTACATGACTTTCAAGTTTGTAAATGCATTTTACCTGTTCTTTCAGGTAATGGGCTTCGAATAAGTTATACAATATACATTTTGACAGTTCAATTGATTTATGCACCCAGGATGATTGATTTGTATATTATTTCAAGAATAAGGCACACTTCATTTTACAGAGCTCATTTTCACTGTTGTCTCTTGATGGTCTAAAGGAAATGTGAGCCACTTTTTTTTTTTTTTTTTTTTTAATTTACAGCTCCATTAGTCTCTCTGTGTTCCCTTTCTTCATAGGATTGAAGAAAAATATTTGGTGAATTCCTTCAAAGACACATTATTATTGTCCAAGCTTTAAGGTGTCTGGGCTCTTTGATGAATGTGTGATTGGAGGCAACCTTCAGGCTGAGGTTATTGATGGCATACTAAGTAATTACCCAACTTTTATAGTAGGAAGGATAGTACAGGTGGTGGCTGCTAGCTGACCAAGGAGCTCAAGCATAATCTTCCCCACCCGCTTTTCCTTAACTGACCGTTCACAATATGCTCCATGTGTGTGCGGTTTAGGTTTGGTAGAGACTTAGATAGAGAATACACACAATGAGTGGGTTTTGCCCTCGGTTATTTTAATTCTTGGATTTCCTCATATTCCCGTGGCTGTGGTTTGCCCTGAAGTCTCTAAGAATTAAAGCTGAAAACAATGAAAAATGTACCCCCATGGGAATACCTTGTTAAGTCTTAGAGCCCCCTCCAGAATCTCCCTGTTCTGATGCTGTTGATGCTCTAGAACCGGCAAGTGGTGTTTTATTGTACTTTGTCCGGGGTTTACATTTTGTATCTGCTGGGAGATGTGTCTGGTAGGAGTTTATTTGGTCATTTTATTAGAACTCCCCTAGTATTTTTCAAATATTGTTCCTTAAATTTTAAAGGAGAATGGCAGCATATCAATCCTACAATTTACCCTCTGAGATCGTTTTCAAAAGAACTTGTTTAGCCTACTTCGTGTAAGTAACTAAGTTTATTTCCCAACATAAATTATAAACTCCAGTAATTAAATTGGGATTAACACTTAGTAATTCATTTGATAAGGGCAAAGTTCATGGAAATAGTTAAGGGAGTCTCCTCACATCTAAAATAATATGGAGTAATCTGCCACAAGATCAGACAATTAAGGACTGAGAATTAGAATTCATGGAATCATCAGATCTTGGTACTGGACAGTACCTTAGAACTCATTAAGCTTTGCACCTAAAACTAGAATTCCATCCATAGTATCTCCCAACAACATAGTTATTATGGACTACAAAACTATGCTGATAAAAATGTTAAACATGGCAGTAAAGTAGATAGGAATAGTTAGCTAGAAATGGTGAAATGTCACATAACTTTTCTCATACTGAACTACAGTATAATGTTTTCTATTTTATTTTAAAATTTCAAATTTCTAGGTTAGCTTTGCCATTGTACTATTTTATAATTTTTACTGTATAACTTCCATGCTCATAGAATCAAATAATCAGGACACTTCTGGGTGATTAATGTCATAGTCATACATTAGAAACTAGAATTAATTTCTTTTTTGGAAGGATAAGTTACAAGAGAGTCAATTAAAGCAGTTTCCTAGTGACAAAATAAGAAAAACAGTTTGGGTCACTTTAGTTTCTTTTATAATCCTTACAATGTCAACTCCGAAGAGTTTCTGAAACATAAATTCTTATATTGAAAACATTTAAAAGGAGAATCTAAATGACAAAGAATTACACAATTTCTGATCATGTATCAAAATGAGAGCGTTAGGAAAGCATTCGCATCTTTCTTGGGGGTGTTCTATATACCAACATAAAAGAACATTTGAAATGAACTTTAAAACTTACAAGCCTTTGCCCAAAACTCATTAATTCTCATCTAAAATAATTATAAATATTGGATTAGCACAGTAATCACTTAAAAACTAAATGCAAATAAACATGTGGAATTTTTTTTTTTCAAATACCCTTAATATTTATGCAGTACACTGCTTCCAAGAACAAATATACATAGTAAATAACTCCAACAGGGAACAGAACAATGTATTGAGGACAAGAACTGAATCTAATCAGATTCATAATATGATAATTTTCAAAAGATAAACTTAATGTTGTATCCATATATTCCCTAAGGATCTGGGAGGCACTGGTGTTTTATAACAGCAATACATTTAAAAATAATCTGCCTGCTTAGTAAATCTTAAACAAACACCACTGCACTCCCACCCCTTCCACCACAAACATCAAGTCCTGTGAGGAAAAAATGAAGCACAAATGCAGTTAATCTCAAAATAAAGCTATTTTCTTTCTACATGATAACAGGATGAATGTGGAAGATCCACAATTTTCAAAATGCCAGTGTGGGGAATAGCATTATTTGTATCTTTTTAAAAAAAATGTCAATGGTATTCCTGCCTATTCAGTTCTACTGCAGAGTCTAGTCCACAAAGTGAACTCAGTGAAGGAGAATTTAGTGAATGGATTTATTACAGCTAAGTCTCCTTGAACACTGTCTTTTGTGAGAGTGGACATGCAAACTCCCTCCTTTCTTATTTTCCGGAGCCGGGTTTTTCACTGCAAGTGAACCAGGTTTCACTCCCTTCTTATATGTATGTGCTCGTGCATTACCCTTTCCCATCTGTCCCTTCAGCCTCTCCCTCTCTACTCTTTGCTTCTAGTGCTGCTCCTCCATAAACACCACAATCGAATTATTTTTCCAGGTCTTTTTTTCCATTTCCAAAGGCATAATACTTTTTTTCCCCCTTTCAAAGAGAGCCAAGCTACTTAAAAGTACAATGTACAATTTAGGTCTCTTCCTTACCTTCCTTCACTTCTCAGCACATTACAATTGGTGTTTTGCCCACATCACACCCTCTAAATGACTCTTGCCAAGGTTAGCAATCAGTGCCCACATTACCACCTCTTCCTTCCTACTAGGAACTTCTGTTTTTCCTAGGCTTCAGGTAACTTTTTTTTTTTTTTCTTTCACCTTTTCATGTTCTCCTCCCTCCTACCTCTTCTGACTATTTATTCTGTCTTTTCTCAATACCTCTTGCTTACAAGCTACTGTTTTCTGAGATTCTGTCCCTGGATCTTCCTTGTCACTCTGTCAAGTCAGGATAAGCTAAGTTACAACTAAATACCACAACAATCTCAGTGGCTTAATACAACCTTTTTTGTTGTTGTTGTTCATACTACACGTTCGTTTCAATTCAACCAAAGATCTCCTTCCCACTGTTGTTATTCAGATCCATAGGCTTACAGAGCCTCCAATACCTGCAATATGCCTAGTCACAGTGGCAGAGGGAAAAGAACATGGAAAATTATGCATCAGTTCTTCAAAGTTTCTGTTCCAAGGAAGCATAAATCTCTCCCTTTTTTATTGGCTCAAGTAAGTAATGTGGTCAAACCTAACTTCAAATGAGGTGAGTAAATATAATACCATAATGTGCACAAAAAGAGGAAACCAGAATATCTGAGAATGGCTTCAATGACCATTACAATCTCTCAGTTATGAAGTGAAAATATGAAATATAAAATAAAATATGAAATAAAAATGATGGTTTCAATGAGCACATAAATGTTAATGCCTTGAAATCTTTATCTTCGGCTTATATCTCTTAATCTAATTAACTATACATACAACTTTCTACTAGATACCTCCACTCAAATATACAAATCTTGAAATCAGCCTATCTCAACTGAACTCATTACTAAAACTTCTTATCTTGCTTACCTTCCAAGAACAAAAGTCAGACACTTGGGTGGGGGTTATTTCCATTTTATTCCTCCTCTTTATCTCATGTATCAATGAAAATGTACTCTAACTCAATTAATGATAATATTGTTAGAATCTATGACTTCCACTCTATTCACATTGTTTCCTTAATGTAATCTCTTCCTATTTATTCTTGAATCGCTGCAACTGCCTCTTTTTGTGATCTTCCTTCTACTGTCCAAACTATCTTTCCTAAACTATCCTTGTCACAGCTGTCAAAGTTATCTATGTCATGAATTTGATCACTTATTATTATTATTACTTTTTTTTTTTTTGAGATGGAGTCTCGCTGTAGCCCAGACTGGAGTGCAGTGGGGCCATCTCGGCTCACTGCAACCTCTGCCTCCCAGATTCAAGCAATTCTCCATCTCAGCCTCCTGAGTAGCTGGGATTACAGGCATCTGCCACCATGCCTGGCTATTTTTTTGTATTTTTATAGAGATGGGGTTTCACCATCTTAGTCAGGCTGGTCTTGAACTCCTGATCTTGTGATCTGCCCGCCTCAGCCTCCCAAAGTGTTGGGATTACAGGCATGAGCCACCACAGGTCACTTATTATTTTAAAATGCTTTCCTCTTGTTAGCTCTAGAATAATATCCAAACTTGTATTGCATTGTCCCTTTTATGATATGATTTTTGATCATCTGGCTAGCTTCATCTCTCTCCTCTTCCTCCAGTTCATCACTTTCTATGATTTGAAATTGGCAAGTTCACTAAGAAATAAAGGATAAGTGAAAATAAAAGACATCTTCATAAAGAATTTTTTTAATAAAAAAGCATGGAAAGAAAGAAAACTGAGGTTTGATGCCAAAACTGAGAGAGCCTATGGTCCTTAGTAGGAAGTTCTAACTCCTTTTAGTCAGACGTTGTATTCACCTGGAAAGATTGTTGAGGTCTGAGTAGGAGACTGACAGAGATAATTTTGCTTTTAGAGAAAGACAATTAGCATGTGGAATCAGTAGGTCCTTGAATTCAGACCATGAAGGGGTGTCCAATCATGACATTTAGGATATTTATGCCTTAATGAAAAGCTGTATCTGTAGGTAATAGCATATTACTATGTGAACAGTAATAACACTTCTCAGCTACATAGCAATGACCAAGTGAGTAGGGTCATATAGTACATACGGCTTGCCCCTTCGAGGGCTATGGGACAGCACATTCTTTATGAACATGGTGCAGGATTAGGATGAGGATGATCGTCAGATATGATTGGCATTCTATGGGATTTTTAAACATGTAAATGCTACAGATTCAAGATAGAAGAAAATAAAAGAAAATTGTAGAAATTTGGCTTCTTTGAGAAAAGAAAAATGAAAGAATAACATAGATTTATATTTTCACACCTACACAATCCTTGCTACTGGATCTACACAAGGGCTAAGCTACAGTAAGTGGTGAAGGAGGAGAGGTTTATGTAGGAGTAACTTTTTTTCCCTTATTTTTCTTTCCCTCTACTTATACCTACCTTATTTATTTTTTTTTTTTTTTTTTTTTTGAGACTGAGTCTCATTCTGTCACCAAGGCTGGAGTGCAATGGCCGTACCTCAGCTCACTCCAAGCTCCGCCTCCCGGGTTCCCGCCATTCTCCTGCTTCAGCCTCCCGAGTAGCTGGGACTACAGGCGCCTGCCACCTCGCCCGTCTAGTTTTTTGTATTTTTAAGTAGAGACGGGGTTTCACCGTGTTAGCCAGGATGGTCTCGATCTCCTGACCTCGTGATCCACCCGTCTCGGCCTCCCAAAGTGCTGGGATTGCAGGCTTGAGCCACCGTGCCCGGCCATGCCTATCTCTTATAATATAATTTAAAAGAGAAAAAAACATAATTCCTCTAGTAGACTGCAGTCTTAGAAAGTATCTTTTATTTCCTACTAAGGGAAAATCAAATGCAAAGTTACTAGTACAAATCCAAGTTACTAGTACAACATGAGTGAATAAAAAGTAGATGTTTTCCTTCAACTGCCTAACATTTATAAGCAGAAAGATGAATTAGCAGAATGACAGGTGTTGGGAAATGACAAAAGGAAACAGATTACTGATGGGAATCAAATTACTTAGTCCTTCAGTTACATTTCAAGCATAAATAAAGTAAAACAATTAATCTTTTATTTCTGCCACCTGTAAATCTGCCAGGGATTGCATGCTCAATAGCATTAATGAATTGCAATGGAAAGACAGGCTGGGCTAATTTATCCTTTACTCTGTAACTTCGAAGCCACCATATTTGACAGCTGCAATCATTTCCTACAGTGTCTGTATGACAGTCCATGAGGTAGAATGGCTTATAGACTGAAAAACCCTCACAATTACATTGAACGGGGGTGGAAATCGTTAACATTCACCAGAAAGGAAGGTGCAAAGTACACGATCCCACACTAAGGATAATATTAAGCATTAAGTGGCCAATTTCTGGATTGCAAGGCACAAGTAAGGATGGGAGACTAAGAATGGATAAACTAGAAAACAATTATCGTGTGTTGTTTCCACTTTTAAGAGGTCAGAAAGTGTAATGATATGTTGTCACAACTATGGCATTTTTTAAAAATAAATAAAATGTAAAGAAACAAACAACTATCGTTTGTGGCAGATGCCACTAAATTTTCACATGTTACTGCATCTCTTAACCATAATTATGGTTTTAGAACTTATGTCTTCGTCGTAACAAACTGAAAAATCTGAGTAGGCACTGTAATATGAAAGAAATCCTTATCTGTGATCATTGTATCTTAATAAATTGGCCTGAAAATTTGTTTGTAGACCTATACCTCGACTCCTACCCCAAAGCTATGATGTCTCTAAGGCCATTCAGCCTATTCCTAACACAAGTCTTTGGTGTTTTCTTTTCTCCTGATACTGACACAAATATTCCTCCTCCTTTGTAGTTTTCTCTGTTACACACCTCCCCTCACTAAGTAATTGAGCATATGTTTGACCATCCTCGCTTTCCTAACTCTGGAATTATGAGGAAATACATTAGTAGAAGACCTTATGAAAATTCTGCTAAATATTAGGGTTTCTCTTATTTTAATGACAAATTGTTTCTTTCTAGTAAAGTATCATTTCCTTTTCACCATCCCTAACTCAAAATCAGAAAGATTCTTTTTGTTTATGTAGTTGGTGTTTTCCTCTTGGTTGTCACCCACAATATTTATTTCTCTTTAGGTTTCCCCTCTTCTGAGTGATTTAGCAGTTAATCATATGCCTTGTCATGACTACTGCAAGCAATTGGATTTTGTTTGATTTTTAATGAAGCTGTGCATTGTGATGTTTCATTTCCATTTTTGGCCTGTGGTGATAACTTATTAGCAAAGCACAAGGAGAGAAAAGGGATTGAGGGAAAGAGAGAGAAATGAAACCTCTCAGGTCATTCTGGCTTCTTCTAATTTTTAAATATATTCTCAGCAGTTGTATCTCCCACATCCCATAAAATTGCTGAAAGCCAAATACTGCCTAGATACAAGAAAATATGAATTGATTCTGGCCTGTTGGAAATTCCAAGCCCTGTGGAGCTCTCAGTAGTGTTTTCATCTTTTAAAAAATGTTTCTACTTGGATTATTTTTTTCTTTAGAATCAAGCTTTATAGTTAATTGCTGATAACATCCTTTTTTACTTAGTTTTATATAGAGCAATCAAGTCTGCTTTCTTCTCTCTCTATCTAGCTTCCAAAAATCATGGCTATTTTGAGAATTTTTTCCCTCTGAGGTTAGCTAGTTTCCTGGCGCGAACAACAAATGCATTAAATGTCCCACCAAAGAAAAAATGCAATCTGATTTTTAAAAAATGTTTCAAAAATGTGTTCTCTAACTAAATTTTGTAATTGTCACTCTGGAGAGTGAGTCACCCTGTTTAAATCGCCCAAGACATTTTCCTCCAGCATGGAAGCATTTTAAGATGCTCACGAAGATAGTCTGGGCATAGAAGCAAGGGGGTAGTTATGTCCTCTGCTTGACCCCAGATAGCTCTGTCCAACTTTGTATCTTTATAATACCTCCCCTACCTGAGCCTAAAACCTTGTTGTTTTTTAATGAAAACAAAAATTGGGTATTGATTCCAGAAGCTACGTAAAATATATAGACTTGGAATGAGGGTTGTAGCTATCTTCTGGTATAGCTCATCTATAAGCTTGTTAGTTGTTACCTTGGGACCCTAAGGGAATAAAAAAACGATAGGCAAATGCTGGAAAAAGCAGTGCAGGGTGGGGGGTGACAGTGGCATTTGGCTATGGCAGCAGTGGCCCAGGATGTCAATAAATGAAGCAGCCTAAGTATTGGCAGACCTACATGGGGTTTGGATAAAAGTGGTCGACTTTTTAATTACTATTTTTTGGTAGTCCAATTTTATTACTATGGTTAAAGGCAATGATGACTATAATTATTTTTGTATCACTTAGCATTGATATCTTTTGACATAAGAAACTACCACCACAGTGAAGGTGAATACCATATTCATCCATTTAGCATTAATAATAATTTTTAAATCTGAAAACATGTGTATTTATCTTTTAGTCTTATGAACATTTTGTTTTGAAATAATTGTAGATTCTACACTTGTAATTAATAATGCAGAGAGATCTCTTATATCTGCTACTCAGTTTCCCTCAATGGTAATATCTTTAAAAAAAAATGTTTTAAAGTGACAAATAAAAATTATACATATTTGTCATATACAACATGTTCTTTTGAAATATGTATATATTATGTACTGTCAAAATCAAGAAAGGTGCCTAAAACTTAAAGAACATGGAGAACCAGCTGGTCAAGATTCAGTGCTACACTACATTTGTATCCCCCTTTCTTATGTCCATACCCAATATTTCTTATGCTTCTTCCCTTGTATCACCCCAAAACAGCTAATTAAAATAAAATGCACACACACACACACACACACACACACACACACACACACACACTTGATTCTACTGGAGAATTAAAAAGGAAAAAAAATGATTAATCTTCCATATAACTATAAAAACATTCATTCAAAACATTTCTAGCTCTTTAAAGTGAAAGGAGCAGGCCCTCAGAAAGATGGGAGTATTATGGCAGACACTGAGTAAAGCAAATACAAACATACCCACTGCCTCAAAGATCCTGTACACTCTTCAATGTGAGTTAAGCAATTTTTAATAAAAGTTACTATTTTTCATGTGCTGCCATACCGATTTCTTCATACTTGTAAGAACACATTATACGGGCTAGGCGTGGTGGCTCACACCTGTAATCACAGCCCTTTGGGAGGCAGAGGCGGGTGGATGACCTGAGGTCAGGAATTTGAGACCAGCCTGGCCAACATGGTGAAACCCCGCCTCTACTAAGAATACAAAAATTAGCCAGGTGTGGTGGAGCGCCTGTAATCCCAGCTACTCTGGAGGCTGAGGCAGGAGAATCGCTTGAACCCGGGCGGGGGAAGTTGCAGTGAGCCGAGATCACGCCACTGCACTCCAGCCTGGGTGACAGAGTGAGATTCTGTCTCAAAACAAACAAACAAAACATTCTAAGGAGTTATAAACATGTGACTTGTTACTTGCCACTGTTACTTCAACAGTCACTACCAGGTGATAGGTTTTGGGATTTAGAAGGGAAACCCAAATGTAGACAAACTGGTCACATTTTGTGTTGGTCTTTTGGCCTGTGCTGCCCTTAATTTTTAAACTACTTACCACTTGTGCAGGGCTCACTTGCAAGCCCTTTTAGTGTGCCAGTGTGCTCATTCTTTCTCCTCGTTTTCCTTATCAGGAAAATATTTGCACACATTTGTTCCAAAAAAAAAAAAAAAAAAAAAGGAAATAATGACTTTCTTAGTGTTTCTATTCCTCAAATGTCTATGTTTTAAGAGTGTCCAAATCCATGAGTTAAATGAATCACTTAAATAGTAGACTTTTAAGGATCAATGAAAAGACGGCAGATAGATTTCTCTGGAAACCACCCAATGTGGGTATACATTATAACATTTAAATGTTAGGCAGACAATTCTTGAGATGGTTGGCAAGGTTGGATAAGATTGATTGAAGTTTAGTAATTTAAATGTTTATTGTGTTTTACGTAGCAGAGTCTATTAACTGAGTATTTTTGCTTATCTTTCATGATTGAATAATGCCAATTTCTAGATTTGATCCCTTGGAAAGAGGCCATAGGATGCCTTTGAGAAAAATTTTTAGAATTCATAAAGTTTTATAGAAGAATGTGTCACTGCCTTTACCTAGGAATGATAATCCATTCAGCAATCCAAAGCAACATTCCAGTTCTTAATATATTGCCTTGAAATCCCTTTAAAAAGGGGTAGTCAATATAAATTTTCCCCTTGGTTTTAGAGAATGTGCTCATAAAGGCTTTAGTGTAATCACATCTGTAATCCCAGACCTTTGGGAGGCAGAGGCGGGTGGATCACCTGAGATCAGGAGTTCGAGACCAGCCTGGCCAACATGGTGAAACCCCTCCACTACTAAGAATACAAAAATTAGCCAGGTGTGGTGGAGCGCCTTTAATCCCAGCTACTCAGGAGACTGAAGCAAGAGAATAGCCTCAACCAACTTAACTGGGTTAAAACTAAGTCCATGAAGGCATACGTACCCACTATTTTTTTAAATAAGATTTATTTTTTTAGAGCAATTTCAAAGCAAAATTGAGCACAATTAAGGCACAGAGATTTTCCATCCACTTCCTGCCCCTACGCATGCATAGCTTCCCCCACTGCCAACATTCCCCACCAGAGTGGCACATTTGTGACAATTGAGGAACCTACTTTGACACATCATTATCACCCAGAGGCCACAGTTTACATCAGGACTCATTCCTGGTGTATATTCTGTGGCTTTGGGAAAGTATGTAATGACATATATCTAGCATATATAGTATCACACAAAGTAGTTCTACTGCCCTAAACATCCTCCGTGCTCTGCCTATTTATCCTCAACACCCTAACCCCGGCAGCAACTGACCTTTTTACTATCTCTATAGTTTTGCCTTTTCCAGGATTGTTTCTTAATATAAAGACATAAAAATTAAGTATCTTCAAATTAGAAGCTTGAAATTTTGAAACTATCTCATTGTAAAAGTTACTCATGCCTCAAGAAACTTAATCCGTTGTTACTGTTCTTTGGAGAAAAGTTTCTAAATTTAGAATAAAGTCTCTTTCACTATGAGCAAATCTTCAAAACCATATTACAAACATTCAAACATCAAAAGAAAATATAGGTGAAAGACCCATATTATATGAAAATATTCTTGATAGGCTTTGAACATCAATGTATCACACATATCTTCAAGTACATTGTAAAATTAGAGTTTTCCAACCGACTTGTACCGGATGGACCACTCATATCCTGGGGTATTAGTCAGGGTCAGCCAGGAGACAGAAAAAAATATACCAGTGAGTTGAATAGGAAAAGTTTATAGAAGTTTGTTAACTACTAAAAAGTGGTTAACTATGAAAGGATACAATATGCTACGGTTACTATGAAAAGAGTTAAAATGGACTGTAAGAGGTCAAGAATTAGCGAGCTAAAAGAAACAAGAACAGCTATTACCACTAAGTTGGGGGAGAGAGGGGAATGACATTTCTCCTTTGCCAGCTGTTAGACTTTGTCAATAAAGGCTGCTGGAGGCACATTGCCAGGCACATGGCTCCAGGAAGACACTCCCTTCCGGGTACCAAGATTGTTTCCTTATTATTTAGCACAGGGGCTCAGTAACCTGCACAAGACAGCTCTTTCCACAAACAGTTCTGGAGATCAATTTGGTAGTAGTTCCAGTCATGTTTGCAGGCAGCTGTCTCCCAGCTGGTGTGCCAGGCCTATCTAGCAGCTTCATTTCCCACCTTCTGACAGGTTTCTTCACGACTGACACACTGAGTGTTACTGTGGTAGCTGTACCAGCTTTGAGGAGACCTGAATTCACCCTTAGGGAAGACCTTCTAAGTGCTCTGCTCTTTGTTCTTTCATTCCCCTCTCTCTCCCAGTTCAGTGGTAATAGCTGCCTTTGTTTCTTTTAGCTCACTGATTCTTGACCTCTTAGAGTCCACTTTAACTCTTTTCATAGTAACCGTAGCATATTGTATCCTTTCATAGTTAACCACTTTTTAGTAGTTAGCAAACCTTTGTGTTAACTTTTCCTGTTCAACTCACTGGTATTTTTCGTGTGTCCTGACTAACCCTTACTAATATACTGATTCTTTTTTTGACATAGTTTATTACCACGTCTTAGAAAAAGTAAAACTGTCCACATTCTCCATTCAAGAAATTGTATTATTATTAATTGTCTTAACAAATAGGAAATACACTACCAAGCCATTGAAAACAGCAGAGAGAGAAGCCAATTTATGATAGACCAATGACATTATTAAGTGTGTGTGTATGTGTGTGTATGTGTGTGTGTATATATATGTGTGTGTGTATATATATGTGTGTGTGTATATATATATATTCTAAATTAGTGTGGTATATTGTATTACTGAAGTTCAGGAAATAATATGATTTTTAAAAAGTGACTTCCTATGAGAAGATAATATCTCCTACTGTCAAGTAACTATAAGTTCTATAATGGTTACTGAATTAAGTGGTTACAAATTATTATAGTGTATAGTTGGATAGAATGAGGAGAATATGATTGTGGGAGACTTATTTTTATCATCTGATAGCAAGAATGATAAAAATTTGCTCACAAGCTATTTGTAAGTAATTATGATAGTGGATATTAGCACAACTAGTGCAACCTATAACATAATAGTCAATAAAAGGACTGAATAATATGTGTGACAGAAGATATTTAAGAATTCCAAGTCACATATTAGTGATTGGTAGAACTAAGATTGTAGTCAGTGTATACCTAACTCCAAAGTCTGTGCTCTCCCTAACCTGGTCATTTTAACCTGGAAATGGAAAGTACAATAAACAAGGCACCTGGGAAGCAGGCAATACAACATGTTGATGAAAATATTCTCTCCTTACCAGATCAGAGTGATTTTGATGGATTTTTATGTATGTCTTGAGTAATTGTAAACTATAATGTGTTACTGTGCAGTGATTTAAAAACACCTGGTACACTATTCCTTTGTTATCAATCACAAACCCCTTCCCCTTCTTAGTTTAAAAGCAGCAATTTAAAAGCAGAATTCTTCCCAGTACATGGCTGGCAGCCAGCACCTTCAGATCAGAATTGACTTCCAGGATAAAACGCAGTCGCCATCCCTGCTAGGTAGTGACAGGATTGGTAGAACTCTCCATGTAATCAGAAAGGCTGGGAGTTAGGCAGATGAGTAAAGCAGGGAAGAAAAAAAAGAAGTATTAAATCACCTTTCTACCAGGGAATCTACCAGACAAAAAGAAGAGATTGGAGCAGAAGGTGAGGTATAGGGAGGTAACACAGAAACTGAGATAAAAGGAAGTATTATAGCCAAAGGGTAGCCAAGATCTGAATTGAGCGATGGCTTACTGAACACAGCTAGAGTTAGAAAAGAAAGTACTGTGAGCTATGGCAGATATGGGTGACAATGCTGGAAAGATTTTTAATGAATAGAAAGGAAAATACAAAGAAAAATAGAACGGCAGATATTTTATCATAATGACATAGTGATAGTAGAAAAACTTGAAACTGTATCACAGCATGCAGACAAAAATGCAAATCAACATACAATAATCTGTTTCTAATGGGCAGCTGAAGCCATAAGGTGTATCTCAAGGAGACAGTAATGAAGAGAGAACAACAAAAACAAAAACAAAAGAACAGAGGGATGTGTTCCTGGGCTTACCATGTGGCTGCATTGGATGGAGTTAGATGGATATGGGTTATCTTTGAAAGACACTTAAGCCTTTCATATGAGATTTATACAGACAGGAATTAAGAGTTTGGGGATTTGAGTAGTGGAGAGTTGAAACAGAGGCATGAGACTGGGATTCTTAAAGGGAGGCATGCTTATTAAAAGTGGCATGAAGAAAAACACGGGTCCACTGCCACAGGGAGATGCCGGAGTGTGGAACGTGTGACGTAAGCTGTATACATTTGAAAGTCCTATCTTTATGTGCTTCATGTCCCTTGTTTCTGCATTCTTAAGTGTAACTTTTTGTCACTCTTACCCAAAGTTATAAAAAATACCCTCCATCTATTTGAAAACACAATATTTTAAGTAATAATTTTAAAAATTCAGAACACATAATAGTGATTACAAATACTTTAGTACTGAATAACAATGAAACATGAAATGTAAGAAAAGTATTATTGGTAAGGAAAAGTATAGCCTTTAATATTTATATTACAAAAGAAAAACAATTTGAAAATTAAGTATCCAAGTCAACAAGTTAGATAAAAAGAATATAGCAAAACATTACCTCATAATGCTGAATTGTGCAGCTATCCCCTTGAGAGCCTATTAAAAATTGTACTGTGTGTGTTAATCCCACTAGATAAAATGGAAATAAAAGTGAAACATTTTAAAAGAAAAGCATGCACAAAAAAAGCCCTGGATAATTTTTACACATTGGGTGAGAGAAGAATTTATTACATAAAAATAACCACAAACCAAAGAAGGAAAATATTGATCCATTTTGATATACACAAAGCCTAGCAAATAAACAAACAAAAAATACACAGGACATCAATACACATCATGAACAAAATGTAAATGTAAACCATGGACTCAGAGCAGAGATTTGCACACTCATAACAAACACAGAGTAGGTATCCAAAATATATAAAGAACTACTCTAAAGAAATAAGAAAAAGGCAAAAATTTCAATCGAAAAAAATAAAGGAAATTAATAAGTATTTCACAGACGTGAACACCTAAATGGCTAATAAACATTTGAACAGATGTTCATTTTAATAGCTATTCATAAAATGCAAATGCAAACAATAAGGCATTATTTTACACCCATCAGATTGGTGAAAATTAAAAAGTTGACAATAACAATTGTTGCTCAGACGATCTGGCAAAAAAAAGTTCTCATGACAGATTGACAGTTGTTTGAGTTGTCACAACGATTTGAAGAACAATCTGGCAGGTTATGGTAACGTCGAAGAAGAAATTAAGCAGTTACCGCATGAGAAGTTTCATTTTCTGAATGTGTACCTTTGAGGAACTCTCATTTAAATACATGATATAATATGAAGAAAAATCTTTAAGTATTATTTTTAATAGGAGTAAATTATAAGCAACCTTAAACATTAATGGGTAGAAGAAAAGATAAATTGTTATATGTTCATATAGTAAAATAATATTTAGCAGCCAGTAAACTAAAATTTCTTCTGTCAGCACTGGTAAATTGCTAAACATAATATTTAATGTTAACATAATATTTAACCAATACAGAAGAATGTCCAATACAAAATGATACAATGTTTCAAAGTTTAAACATGCAAATAATAATACATAGTTTAAGAATATATACAGATAAAGTAATAACATAAACACTTGTAAATAAAAAAAGTGAAATACCCCAGTTAGATAAAAGTTAGCTGTGTACCACTCTGGGCAATATACGCTCTCCTCAGGTTATTGTTTTTTATCTGTATAGCCCAGGAAAATTTCTTTTGCCCTGCTGAACGCCTGACGCTAACGACAGTAACAAATGCTGGTTTCCAGGATGAATAGTAGAAACAAAAATCCCTGATGTGCAATTTCTTATAGATGCTGAGGCTTGCCAAATTCAGCTTCTTTGAATTATACATTAAGAAAGAGATAAATAAATGAAGAAATTAAGAGATGCAAGAATCAAGGAAACAATGAAGTTTCTATCTTTGGCCTGAGAACCAGAATACCTGGAATCTAGTCCAGTGTATTTCATTAAAGGATTGTTTTGTTCTGTTTGTTTGTTGTAGGTAATCAGCTTTCTGGGTTTCAGTTTCCTCCATCATAAAATAAGAGCATTGAATTAATGTTAGCTCCTTTCCATTTAAAGTCCACTTGCTCTATAATTCTCAATCTGTATTTGAAGATTCTCATCTTTCTGACATAGAATTGCAGAGGATGGATTACTGTCATTCCTAACTGATGTCCCAAAGATGATGAGTTCCTTGTTGGTTTAAGCCTGGTATTTCCTTAGTCAATAGAGCAATACTAAGCTGTCCTTGGCACTGGGCATGTTATAGGTATCCCACTGACACAGATTAATTAACTGATCTTCCTAATGAGGCAGGATTCCCATGGCACCTGAGCCAGAAGTGGTTAATGATGTTTGCTGCTGCTTAGTTTCATAACTGTATACGAAGTAGGTTTTCAAATAAAACACTCTCAGGGATGTCAATGTCAACTAAGACATTTCTGATGCTCTGATGTTCTTTTGGCAATTGCTAGAGTGTGATACAGTCAGGAGGGCTCTTCTTGGTGCATCTTTTACTAGAACTGGTTCTGTTTAGGTAAGTTACTGTCTCCGTCCCTGGCCTGACCTTGATTAAAGGAGGCTTTCTAAGGGTAGGTACTGCTCTCCTCTGCTTCCTAATACATTGAATTGAATTGTACGTATTTGTTGAATTATTTGATAATAGAACAAAGTGCATCTGGTGGCACTCTGGTCAAATTACAGATTTCAGAGTTTCCTAAAATAGATCATATCAGGCTTTTTTTCTAAAAAAAAATTTCAACTTTAATTTTAGATTCAGTGGGTACATCTTCAGGTTTGCCACATGGATGTATTGCATGATGCTGAGGTTTGGGGCATGGGTGATCCTGTGTCCCAAGTAGTGAGCATAGTATCCAAAAGGTAGTTTTGCCCATGACCCACTCCCTCTGTCTTCCCTCTGGTAGTCCTTAGTGTCTGTTGTGCCCATCTTCACATCTATATGTACTCAATGTTTAGCTTCCACTTTGTGGTATTTGGTTTGTTTTCTGTTCCTGTGTTAATTCACTTAGGATAATGGCCTCCAGCTGCATCCATATTGCTGCAAAGAATATGATTTCATTTTGTTTTCATGTTTGCGTAGTATTCCATGATGTATATATACCACATTT
This sequence comes from Chlorocebus sabaeus, assembly GCF_047675955.1. Classification (NCBI taxonomy): domain Eukaryota; kingdom Metazoa; phylum Chordata; class Mammalia; order Primates; family Cercopithecidae; genus Chlorocebus; species Chlorocebus sabaeus. The sequence continues at coordinate 82,952,400 of NC_132924.1, read as the reverse complement.
TTCTTTATCTAATCCACTGTTGATGGGCACCTAGATTGATTCTATATCATTGCTATCCATCAGATGTTAGTGAAGACTCTCCATTGATCCCTTTTCAAATATAGACTATATAAGTGATCTGTGAGCTTAGTGTATCAGATCACTAACAGGATTGCTTAGGGGTATAATTGGTAGCTTAGTTTTATGTGTAAGTGATATCTGTGCTTTGCTGCAGCTAAACAATTTTTCTACATGAAGCCACACAATTATTGCAATCTGGGGAGCAACAACTTTGATATATAAAAGTAATTCTAACAGAATCCAAAAATGCTGTGTTAACAGTTCGCTGATCATTTAATGGGAGCCACATCTATTAAATGTCTTCATATTGTTATGAGGAATATTTTATCACTGGAAATAAAGCTAAACTCATCAGGAAGTCAGGGAAAGAGCCCTACAAAAATGGACTAACACACACTTTGGAGTCAGCTGATCTTCAATCTGGTAATCTACCATTATATTAGTCAAAATTAATTTATCACTTTTTACTATATTCCAGGCTGTGTTCTATGTGCTTAAAATGTGTTTCCATTGACAATTCACAACAACTATATTAAATAAGAAACTGCTATTTTTCCTATTGAATATGAAGCACTTCTGAATGGTCAGGGAATTTGACCAAGGTCACACAGATAGTAAATGATAGCAAAAGGATAAGAACCCAGATGAAAGCCAGCAGCCTTAATGTGGTTTCTATTACTTGGCATTAAAAAGTACTATTTGTGGCTGGGTGTGGTAGCTCACACCTGTAATCCCAGCACTTTGGGAGGCCAAGGCAGTGGATCACAAGGTTATGAGATCGAGACCATCCTGGCTAACACAGTGAAACCCTGTCTCTACTAAAAATACAAAAAATTAGCTGGGAGTGGTGACGGTTGCATGTAGTCCCAGCTACTTGGGAGGCTTAGGCAGGAGAATGGCGTGAACCCAGGAGGCAGAGTTTGCAGTGAGCCGAGATTGCACCAATGCACTCCAGCCTGGACAACAGAGTGAGACTCTGTCTCAAAAAAAAAAAAAAAAATTTCTTTCTCTTGTACCGAAACAAATATTGCTAATAACATTAGCTACAAAAATTCCTTGAAAACAAAATTATTTTTTGCATTTGATGATTTGCTTCTTTACATCTAATGAAATCCTTTTGGAAAAATGCTAAAACTATGAAACCCAGGTGAAAGCCTTTATTTTTTGGAACGTCTTTTCCAGTCATATCCAGTTTCACATGACCTGGCCCATCATGCAGTTTTTATGCCGTACCTTACCTAACTGGCACTGAATCTACAAGTTCACAGATTAATTATCTGAAAATCAATCTACCAATTACTGTACAATGTTTTAAAATATTCTTAAACCAGAAATTTTTCAACTGTTGCGAGATTTCATGTCACTGGTCCTCTGCAAAGACCATAGTCAAATAATCAAAGCCCTTTCCTACACATCTTTAATTTTCCCTTCTCTGTCATTTTTGGTAGAACACATGCAAACTCATATACCCAAAATATTTTCTATTTTAATGTGAATCTTAGAGAATAAATTTTGCATGGTGTCCTTATTTTATACATAGCTTCTGGTGCAACAGTTGTTATAAAGTTTATAATAGGATTACCTTTCCTTATGGAAATAATTTCATAAATGATAGTAATGTTCTTGAACTAGGCCATACAAGACTCCTTAACCTCTAATATCTTCTGAGGTTTCTTACTAATAGCACACTCTATTCACAAAATTGTCTTTTGTAGTATCCCATGGAAAAGGCATTTTTTGCATGCAGAAGACATATCTTCCTTCATTGGTGATGTCAGAAGTACTTTCAAAGTTAAACATTCAAATTTCTTCTAGCTACAGAAAAGCAGTTCATAGATCTAATACTTTTAGATTTGAATGGTTCTCAGAATCACCTAGATTTTCATTTTAGAACCCACATTTTTTTTTCTCAGAATTTCTGTAAATATAATCCCCTTTTTCTATTTGTACTCTGAGAAGTTTCAAGAGATCTGAAAACCTCTGAGGGCACGTTCATGTTCCTAAGAAAATGATCACCAGCTTTAAACTGACCATTTTTAAAAACCAGGGTGGTTTCAAGACCTTGTCATCTGAAGATTTCATGACCAATATGTTTTGATAAGTGATTAACAATGTTTGTAGTCATCATAACTGAAGATAAGGAGGCAAGTAGACTATTTGTAAGTAATTCCATTTAACACTGTGTCTATACAAATAGTATTGTCAGTAAGCAGCAGGTATCCACAAACACTCTAGACTATTTTCCCCAATTATGTTCTATGGAACACTTGTATTCCTTAAGATACTTTACATATTCTACTTTCTCTCTCTCTCTCACACACGTACACACACAGACACACAGACACACAAACACACTCAGACATATAGTTCTGTAATAAAATCAACAGGCGGGAATTGCCTATTATATTATCTCTTCAGAGATCCATAACTAAAGCTCTGAAAAACTTTATGCAGTAGAAAGCAATGTAACTATTTAATTTAGCATTCCCCAAAAGTATTTAATCTACACTTTTTAAAAATAATTCAAAAAATTCTCTTTTCGGAGAGAATTACATGAGGATGTGACATATATATTTTTGCCATATATATTTTATTTTAACGTTATTAGCATATTTCAAATATTGTTCGCTTTATTTTTGTCATGGTGTTAAAATTTGAACCAAGAAACAGGAACATAGATCTCTACAGTGATGGAATTTGAAAAAGGAATAATCAGTAGGAAGAAGGTGGCATTTTCTTTTACCTATATTTAATTGCTGATCAGGCAGTAGTGGGCACTTTTCAAAATTCTGCTCTATGCAACAGCTGTGCAATTTTTCATCATAATTAAATCATTCCTAAAAAGCATCCTTAGAAAAATCATATAACGCCCACTTCAATATTTTCTATAGCTCAAATCCATTGTGATGAAAGGTGTGCTCATATATTCACTTGCTCCTTATCTAGTTGAACAGGATAACAAAATTCAACCATCAGCACAAAAATTATGTAGGAGAGCAAACTGGGCTGAAAAAATGAAACTTTTATCATCTTTACATTATTTCTAGAAGTTGGATGTTGGTTATTTTTCCCCCAGCATATTTTTACTGTTATACTTTTTGCATCTATCTATACTCAGAAGGATTTTAGGAAAGCCAAGCAGTATCATAAAACCTTGTTGCCTATTTCTCTCCTGGCTTGCACACTCTGTGGGGAAAAAGCCTCCCTTCACACCTCCCTACAATCTGTTCCGTTTGAACGGATAATCATTCAGCAGTAGCCAGCAGCTGCTGCCTAATGCCTAAGCCTAATGCAGATTCTGGCGACTCACAAAGTCATTAAAAATCTGTCTTGGTGGAACATGTGAAATCTGCTCAGAAGGCTAGGGTGTGTACTGAGGCAGCACTGCCTCTTCCTCACCCATTCATTGTGATACCCTGGAAGCACTGCATGTATTTTAGTATTCAGAGGAAGCTGCTTTATCTTGGCTTTCAACACCAGTTAATGGAGGGTAGAAGCAGGCCACAATTTTGCTTCTATTTTTCTCTTGTGCATCAAAGAGCATCTAGTACAGTAATATTCAGTTGACGTACGTTTTAGATAGATTCATTATTTTTCTCAAATAAAGTCATTAATGGAATGTAAACCTGATTATAAGCAGAAAAATCCTGATTGAAAGAAGGCTTGGACATTGCAACCAATCTGTTCACCTTCCCTTATTTACCCATACCTAAGGTATTTCCATGGAATTCCAAAAATCTGAGAAAGAAAAGAATTTAGAAAGTGGACATATAATTTCACTGACTGAAAACAAAATTCCATTATATTCTTTTATAAATAAAATTTCATTCTTACAGAGTATGACAGGATGGACATTTATATTAATGATATTAAGCAAATAGTTTTTATTTAATCAACTGTATGACACTTCTTTTTTTTCAATTACTGATTTTGAATATTTTATTTATTTAGAGATAGGGTCTTGCTACATTGCTCAGGCTGGTATTAAACTCTCAGCCTCAAGAGGTCCTCCCAGCTCAGCCTCCCAGTGTTGGGATTACAAGTGAGAGCATCCACGTGTGGCCTGATTTTGAAGATTTTTTTTTTAATACTTTAAGTTCTAGGGTACATGTGCACAACGTGTAGGGTTGATACATAGGTATATATGTGCCATGTTGGTTTGCTGCACCCATCAACTCATCATTTACATGAGTTATTTCTCCTAATGCTATCCCTCCCCCAGTCCCCTACCCCCCGACCGAACCCGGTGTGTGATGTTCCCTGCCCTGTGTCCAAGTGATCTCATTGTTCAATTCCCACCTATAAGTGAGAACATGTGGCATTTGGTTTTCTGTCCTTGTGATTGAATGATGGTTTCCAGCTTCATCCATGTCCCTACAAAGGACATGAACTCATCCTTTTTATGGCTGCATAGTATTCCATGGTGTATATGTGCCACATTTTCTTAATCCAGTCTATCATTGATGGACATTTGGGTTGGTTCCAAGTCTTTACTGTTGTAAACAGAACTGCAATAAACATACATGTGCATGTGTCTTTATCGTAACATGATTTATAATCCTTTGGGTATATACCCAGTAATGGGATTGCTGGGTCAAATGGTAATTCTAGTTCTAGATCCTTGAGGAATCGACACACTGTCTTCCACAATGATTGAACCAATATATACTCCCACCAAGAGTGTAAAATTTTTCCTATTTCTCCACATCCTCTCCAGCATCTGTTGTTTCCTGACTTTTTAATGATTGCCCCATCCTAGCTGGCATGAGATGGTATCTCATTGTGGTTTTGATTTGCATTTCTCTGATGACTAGTGATGATGAGCATTTTTTCAAGTGTCTGTTGGCTGCATAGATGTCTTCTTTTGAGAAGTGTCTGTTCATATCCTTTGCCCACTTTTTGATGGGGTTGTTTGATTTTTTTCTTGTAAATCTGTTTGAGTTCTTTGTAGATTCTGGATATTAGCCCTTTGTCAGATGGGTAGACACTAAACTTTACATATTGCTGGTCAGCATCAGTTAATTTCAAGACCTTGTTTAGTTTTGATGTTACATGTTTTCCCTTTGATTATAATGTCTTCAACTTCTTCATTTGGTAAACAATGACCTTTCCTTAAGACCTAACATAAGTTTCATCTGGATAAAGTGGATAAAGAGGCACTTTTATGCACTAGGCAGTTTGAGGCTCAGTCATTGTACTCATTAGTATTATTATTATTACTGTCTCTTAAAAAAAATGATGGGATAAGGTTATTAAAAATAAACAGGAATTTATTAATATTGAATATTCTATTATACCTTGAAATTCATATTTTGATATCTTAAACATATGCTTTCAATGCTTTTTAAATTATTTAAAGCATTTTTGTTTTATGAAAACAAAATAAGTTTACTAACCCACACTTGCTCCTCCGCTGGTATCTGGTGTCTGGAGAACTAGTGGGCCTCGGAATCTGGCCTGGTATTTATTTTTCTTTCTGATACAGTGTCTCTCTCTGCTACCCAGGCTGGAGTGCAGTGGCATGATCTTGGCTTATTGCAACCTCTGCCTCCCAGGTTCAAGTGATTCTCCTGCCTCAGCCTTCTGATAGCTGGGACTTTAGGTGCGTGCCACCACACCCCGCTAATTTCTGTATTTTTGTAGAGACGGGGTTTCACCATGTTCGCCAGGCTGGTCTCAAACTCCTGATCTCAGGTGATCCGCCTACCTAGGCCTCTCAAAGTGCTAGAATTACAGGCATGAGTCACCGCACCCGGCCCTGCCCTGGTGTTTCTACAAAGACCTAAGCTTATATGTTTTTAGACATCATAGGAATACATTACTTGATAGCTTTGTTGAATTTTATTACTTAAGTGAGGATATTTGACCCAATTCACCACATAGTTGATACATGACAAAGGTGGAAGGCATTTGAGTTTTTAGACTCTCTGCAAAAAGACACACTGCCATCATTGACTATACAATTTAGTCTCCTTTATAAATATTGATAACTTGTAAATTTCTTCTTTTACTATGACTGACCTTGCATATTTGGTAGTAATCTTCATAATAGGTTGTGATTCATATGTAGTAATAAATTCTGATTGCTAAAATGAACAGATAGCCATTTTCATAAGCTAAAAGAAGGAATATAGCTGGCTAAATAAAAACATATTTGTGTATACCTGTTTTCTGAGTGAACACATACGTATGAAAATTGTCTGCAGATGTAAACATCCTCAGTACAGTTGCCTGCTCCACTGATGTTGAACTTAGCCATATGACTTGCATTGGCCAAAAGAATGTACAAGAACTGACAGATTTCCAAGGAAAGACAAGCTAAAGCCATTGCAAGCTTCTGCAAATTCTCTCCTTCTTTCATCAGAAGGAGGCCACACTCCAAAGAATCACATTTTAGATTTCCATAATAAGATGATGTTTGGAGAAGGCTGACAGATAACATACTAAAGCAGAGCCTCAGCACACAGCTACACAGATAAGGCCTCCAAAAATGACAGAAATGGTTGTTGCTTTTTAAAAAATTATTGTTATGCTTTAAGTTCTGGGGTACATGTGCAGAACGTGCAGTTTTGTTACATAGGTATGCACGTGCCATGGTGGTTTTCTGCACCTATCAACCCGTCACCTACATTAGATATTTCTCCTAATGCTATCCCTCCCCCAGCCCCCCACCCCCCAACAGGCCCCAGTGTGTGATGTTCCCCTCTCTGTGTCCATGCATTCTCATTTTTCAACTCCCACTTATGAGTAAGAACATGTGGTGGTTGGTTTTCTGTTCTTGTGTTAGTTTGCTGAGAATGATGGTTTCCAGCTACATGCATGTCTCTGCAAAGGGTATGAACTCATCCTTTATTACGGCTGCATAGTATTCCATGGTGTATATGTGCCACATTTTCTTTATCTAGTCTATTATTGATGGACATTTGGGTTGGTTCCAAGTCTTTGCTATTGTGAACAGTGCTGCAATAAACATACATGTCCATGTGTCTTTATAGTAGAATAACTTTTACTCATTTGTGTATATACCCAGTAATGGGATTGCTGGGTCAAATGGTAAGAAATAGTTGTTGCTTTAAAGCCACTTAAATTTGGGGATATTTGTTACAATGCATTATCACAATAAAAGCTAAATAATGAGTGAGAATAGCAAAACAAAACAAAACAACTGAGATTTAGATATCCAAAGACTGCATTGTTACAAATACTAGAATTGTTAGAGACAGAATACATACTAGCTGTGTACAAAAAGTGTAAGTAAGCAAGGATACAGTTGTTGAAATGTAAAAAGAAGAGGCCGTAAGGTATAAATAGGGAAAATTAACAAAAATTAAAAGCTAGAAAAAGGAATAATATATTGTTATGAAAGAAGAATTGGAAGTGACAGTGAGTTAGACAAAGCTGAGTAGAAAATTAGTGAACAGAGAGTTTTATCTGAACATTTTACAAGGAAAGAAACATGAGTTTGAATCTACAAAAGAGAAATTAAGAGATGAACAGGTTTGAATGAGATGTTTGACATATATCTGATCAGTCCTGGAAAGGGAAAATTATTACTGAAAGAACATATGTTAAAAGATAATGGCTGCTAGTTTTCTGAGCTGGTGAAAAGGATGTATCCACAGATGAGGAATCATGATATATCCCAAGTAACATAAATAAAATGTTTAGAAATCCCTAGACGTATAATAAACCAACATAGCAACCAGGAAAAAAAATCTTAAGAACAAGCCAACCACCCATAAAGGAATAAGTAGAATGATAGTAGAATTCTTACAGATAATAGAAGCCAGAAGATTATGGCATAATATCTGTAAGAATTTAATAGAAAATAGGTGTTGACTGAAAATTGGGATCTACTTTATTGTCCAAGGTTGTAAAAACATTAATAGGTACATAAAATTAAACAGCTTATACAAGGAGATATAAATTAATGGAATCTTTACTCATTTGTGTACTTTAGAATTGGAAAAATGATCCAAGAACCATCTAAAATATAAGAAAATGAATATGGACACAAAAGGGCAAATAAGCATTTTAATACAAATACATAAAAAATTATGCTGCTTTGTGGGGTTAATTTGGGCTTTGAGGCAGAGTTAAGAAATTGTATATTGCATATTTATATTTACAATAAGAAAAAAGCAAAGTTAATATTATTAGAAATAATGCCTATATTCTTAATGAGTAAAGAATGAGAAAGAATAGAAAAAATATAAGATAAATTTTAAAAATGAAGTATTTTTTTAAAAGGCAAGAAGGAGGACACCCTGAGTTACACCAGTATAATATAAAAATCCTAAAAATGTGAATAATAATAATAATACTCAAAATTTGATTGAACTTTTCAGTCAAAAAAAGAGACTGTCAGATTGAATGTTTTAAAAAATCTAGCAATATGTTGATTTCAAGGCCTAAACTTAAAACAAAATAGCAAGGATTTATTGTAAGTAAAAATATAAAAAAGAAAATTGGGCTAATACTTACCATGAAAACAAACTTGGTTAACCATGTCAATATTAGACAAAATTTAACTTAGAGTAGATCATTAGATAATAATAAAAGTTTAAACCCTTGAGGAAAAATGTCACTCTAATGTATGTAACTAGTAAAGTTAGATTTGTATGCTTAGTCGAATTACTAACACATACTAAGAGCTCAAGAAACTTCAACTACTATTATCACTATTTAAATGAAAAATAATCTAAAAATAGAGGATCCATAATATAGACAATTATGGTCTATATAGATCAATGAGACAATAGAGAACACACAATTAGACCTTATTACAAAGAAGACTTTAGTATCCGATGAATGCAATATGACAGATTAGTGGAAAAAGTAGGAGGAATATACATAAATATAATAAAATAAACAGTATTTTTTTTTTTTTTACTAAAAAGCCAGCAAGATGTAGAAATGAAAGCAAAATATATGTCTCTTATGAATACATATTAAAATAATACTTTTATGCATATACAAGGTGGGTAGAAAATTGGTATAAATTTCTAGACAGCAATTTATCAATATCAATCAGTAATCTAGTCATTCAATAACACACACAGTGGGAATAACATTCATGTGACTAAAAAGGGGAAAAAATTGCTTTTAATAGCATCTTAGCCAAAAAAGTGTCTAAAATAGGGCAGTGATTCAGTAAATTTCTCTTTAACAGTAATTACTATAAAACTAGTAAAATTTATTTTCTAAGGATATATGAGAAAAAGAAATCTCTCCTAATGACAAAAAAATCCAGAATATAAAGTTGTCTATAATGTGTGATCTGAGTTTTATAAAACCCTAGACAGAAATAGCCATGGATATAATACAGACAGACCAAACAACTGACTCCAAATATTGAGAGAGATCAAAAACTTCTGAGTGAATAAATTCATATATGGCTTTCTTTTCTTTTTCTTCCTCTTCTTGGATTTTTGTTTTGTTTTGTTTTTGAGATTGAGTCTTACTCTGTCATACAGGCTGGAGTGCAGTGGTGTCATATTGGCTCATTGCAACCCCTGCCTCTCAAATTCAAGTGATTCTCCTACCTCAGCCTCCCGAGTAGCTGGGATTACAGGCGTCTGCCACCTGTCTGGCTAATTTTTATATTTTTTAGTAGAGACAGGGTTTTACCATGTTGGTCAGGCTGGTTTTGAACTCCTGACCTCAAGTGTTCCCCCGCCTTGGCCTCCTAAAGTGCTGGGGTTACAGGCGTGAGTCACCACACCCAGTCTTCTTTTTTATTTTACATTTCAAATTATCTACACTTATTTATTTAAGAAAAAGCTTTAAATTCAAAAGCATAATTTGTTTTTCACAGTATTATATATATATTTCTGACAAAAGAGTGACCTTGAAGATGTTACTGAGTAAAGCTTTAATTACTTTTACTAAATACTTTCCCTCAAATTACAATTTAATTTTACATATATCTATTTGAATGTTATAACATTGAACTCTGCCTGTCTCTGATCTTTTATTCAGTAACTGCTTGATATTCAAAATTTACACTTTTGCAAAACATAGATTTTTATACATTGATAGGAAAGAAAATGCACTTGAAATCAGAATACTTAAATTGCACTGTTCTTACTTGTTAGCCTTAATCATGGATACTTTCTATGCTAAGTCATTCTTGAAGGAAAAACATCTTGGAGCTCTTTTTTTTTTTTGATAAATAGAAATTATTTCTTAAAAATTTCAAGATGATTGAAGATTGCTCAGTGTTTCCCAGATCATCAGAACATCATCTGAAAATCATCACAGCCATCTGTTCTCAATCACAAGAGATATGAGAGAACAGTTAGTAAAGACACATTGAACACCCCAGGCTGTAACAAGAAAACACATCTACATCATTAGAAGACACTCCCTTGACCTGAAAACCATTCTATTTTTATCATTGCCATATCCCACATACTCCATATATCCATAAATTTTGGCTAGGTTGGGCTGTGTTAACATACAACCCCCAAATATCAACACTTTACAATAACAAAGGTTATTTCTCCTTCTTGTAATATCTCTAAAATGAGTCTCTTCAGCCAGGTTTTTCCTCCAGGACCCAAGATGGTGAAACAGTTCCTGTTCTGAACACTGCAGGTATAACGGTAAAGGGAAAAGAACGTGTCAGTGAACCAAGAAGTGACTCCCACAGTTTCTGCTTAAAAAATCTGCATTTAGTAGTTTTACCCACTTTTCATTTGCCACCTCAAGACAAATGACCTTTCTGAGTTCAACAGCAGTAGTAGCATTGGATAAAAAGATATTTACTGTAGTGGCCCATTATCACACTGCTAATAAGGACATACTTGAGACTAGGTAATCCATAAAGGAAAGAGGTTTAATTGACTCAGTTCCACAGGGCTGGGGAGGCCTCAGGAACCTTATAATCATGGCAGAAGGGGAAGGAAACATGTCCTTCTTCACAAGGTGACAGGAGAGAGAAGAATGAGTGCCCAGCGAAGAGGAAGACCCTTATAAAACCATCAGATCTCACTAGAACTAACTCACTCTCAAGAGACTAGGATGGGGAAAATTGCCCCCATGATTCAATTATCTCCACGTGGTCCCTCCCACAACATGTGGGAATTATGGGAACTACAATTCAAGATGAGATTTTCATGAGGACACAGCCAAACCATATCAAATATAATCCTTCCCGAGAGCGCACAACACAACTCATATAGCCAAGCATGGTTTTGCTGAAGTACAAAACTGCCTTCACCTAGAAAGAAGCAGTCAGTATTTCGAATAATATTGCAACCTACCAGTCGTCTGAAAATCTAAATCTTGTCTAATATTGTTCATTCAAGATTCAAAAGATACTGATTTAAAATCTGCTATGTTTCTGGAAATGTGCCCAACACCGGGGATTAAGACAGAAAATTCTCTGCTCTGATAAAACTCACAGTGAACAAACATATATGAATATAACATACTGTCAGATTGTGTTCAGAGTTGTGGCATAAAGCACTGGTTGGCAAATGTTTTCTTAAAGTGCCTGGTAGCAAATATTTTAGGCTTTGTGGTCCATACGATCGCTGTCAAATTATTTCACTCTGATGTAGAACTAAAGCAACCACACACAAATTGCAAAGTTACATTCTAATGAAACTATATTTACTAAAACCAGCAGCTGAACTGGGAGTCATGGTTTGCCAGTCCCTGAACTAGAGAATAAATGAGGATGTGGGCTTCTTGAGATAGAATTGTCAGGAGACACCTCTCACAGGTTGTGAATGTGCTGAGCTCTGAATGCTAAGTGACCAGGCATGTGAATATATGGAAGTGGAGTTGGTGAGCCAAGGGTAAAACCTGTGTAAGAGCCCTCCGGTGGGAAAGAACTTGGTGTTGTTGAAGAATAGAGAAAAGACCACTGTTGCTAGTGCACAGTATGCTAGAGTTTGCAGTTATGAGCGAAGAGAGGTATAGATTATACCAAGTTTTATTGACCATGTAAAGAGTTGGATTTTATTCTAGGTGGGATTGAAAGTCACTGAACTCTTTGAAGTAGAGGGATGGCATAATTGTATTGACTCTGAAAAACATGATCCCTTAAGCTGCTGTTTGGAGAAGAGGTGGGGTAGGCAAGAGCAGAAACAGGGTGGTTATTGCAGTTATCCCAGAAAAATATTGGTGGCTTGGACTAGCAGTGGAGATGAAAAGAATTGAGTCTGAGCAACATATTTTCAAGGTGAAATTGGTTGAACTAATTGAGGGCATCGGAAGGATAGCAGACATGTAGAACTTCACATTTGGGAGTTTAAGCACATGAGTTGGGGATGAACTCTTTCAGCTTTACCTACATATACAAAATCAGTTTGAAAGTTGAGCCAATTATCTGAAAAATTTAAGCAAAAAGAGCACTTTTATGCAAAACATAATTATAATATATCCTATAATTGCTTCATTACTCCATTTGCGTTTTACATTTTTAAATTACAGATTAAATTTATCCAGCCAATGGTAAAATGCACTCAATTAAGAGACCTGGCAATTGGATCAGTTTTAGCTGAGTGAGACTTTTTCAGTTAGCAAGTTTAGCTTTCTGATTTCAGAATCAAATAGGTTCCCAAGACAAATAAGACATTTTTTTTAACATACAAACCCATCAATATATATGCAGATATAACCCAAAATTCAAAAAGTTAGTCTTTTAATTTTTTTTCTAACAGTAGGCATGTATATATTTATTAAACAGATTTTGTTATTGAATACGTTGGATATACTGAGAATACACGGACACAACAAAATTAAAGCCCATATATGAACTTTATATTGGGAGAATTAGATAATGTTAAAGTAAATGAGTAAAGCAATATATATAAATTGTGATTAATATTTACTGAGTAAATATTTTTTATTTTATTCTTTCATATCTACCTCCTCTTTCAAATTCATTACATATTTTCTAAATGCATTTACTTTTTATTTCATTCTTTATATACTGTGTAGGATTCTGGTAAAAATAGTAAGGGTAAAATCAGTAAAACATTTCAACATGATCACATTTCCTCAAATTGAGAAAAATCTTTGGCCCTGGTTGACAAGACTATATTCATTAAAAAACCTCACGATTCAAGACTAGAAGGATTCACAGCATACAAAGTATATATGTTTAAGTCAATTCATTATATTGTCATGGTTAGTGAATTTGTTTTTCCATTTTAATAACATTTTTGTGTGGAGAATAGGTAATGGAACAATTTTTCCATTGAAATGACCACTTTATCAGTTTAATAATTTCTCTCCAAAGTAATTGGTTGTCACAATTACTGAACAAAGTGTGACAAGGAAACAGATACTCAAATTATTTTCATTACAACTATCAAATGATAGTGATAAAAAATAAAAGAGAATCATATGAAAGTTGACTTTCAGGACTAAATGTATAGTGGTTAATAGAAAGCCTTTCAGAGAGGAGAGATTTTTCCTATTATAGGTAAAAAGAGTCAAATAGAGAATATTGAGGAGGTTGAAATTTGAACTGGTATAAATGAGATTGAGCAGAATAAAAATGGAAACTTCGGGCCATTTCTTGAATTGACATGCAAACAGTCAGTAAATATGAAATTCAGATGAGTAACATCTAAAAACATTTATCTCTCCATTTATTTCTTATTGCCTCTTTCTCAACCTTTCTATCAACACACACTTATAGCATTTTTTTTATCTCATTTACTTTTTTTTTTTTTTTTTTGACTGGTATTGCATCTGAAAAACAAAGTATAGCCTTTCCTTTTATCTAAAACAAAATCAGTGTTCCATGGGTAAGTATGCCACCTACCACTTCAACCTGTTGGCATGAGAAAATTCCTTTTCTGACAGCTCTTGCTACCTACCAGTTAATTCTAACAACCCTAGAAAGAAGTGAGATAGAAATTAATGCAGTGGAAGAGTGTTGATTTGTTAAAATACTATTAACATTCTCAATCATCTAAAAACATTTTCATGGGAGGAAACCGAGCTGAACAAAAGTGTCCAAGTAATTTGAGCATTTTGGAAATCAGAATATTTTTAATTATTGTTTTTACATTATATTTAACATTTTTCTATCTTTGAGGTTTGAAAAATAAATGCAGTTTCCCCAACTGCATTTATTTTTCAACTTATTTCCCCTTAAAATAATAAAATTTTAAGAATTTTATTATTATTGCTTTAATCAGAAATCGTTTTGGAGAAATATATCCCCTACACACTCACACTGTTATTACTGCTATTTGGTGCTAAATCAAATTAGCATTTGATTCTCACTTTACTTTGACTTCAGTTCAAGTATCTTTTTAAAGACAATATAGGTTTTCACTCTAATTTCCTAGCATCCTTGATTTGTTCTTCCCCCTCCACTAATCCTTTTCATGCTTTTCTCACTCTTTATACAAAATTCAGGTTCTCATCACGTTTTGGCATTCAGATATTCACTAATTAAACAATTCTCTTGAATCTACATTTTTTTCTCAAAATATAACTGAAAAAAGTATTGAACCCTGAGTTGTCTAGTATATAAATAGAAGACAGTACTAACAGATATTCTCATTTGTAATGTTTCTTTAATATCACCTCCTTATTTCTTCATATACTCATTAATAAGCTCTCAGTCAGAAATTATTGAAGACAGAAAGATTCCAGGATTTTTTCTTCCTTTTGGAAGCATAATTTTTTATTTTATTTCACCTGATTCTACTAAACAAGTAGTCTAATTCTTCTCCATAAAGAAATGAGTTTCTTTCTGAGGTTTTTAATTGTTGTTTGTGTTGTTTTCTTTTATTGTGGAATAAAATAGCAGAAATTAAAGGGGGAATGTGCCAAATTTGGTTAAGTAATTCTTTTTTTTTGTTTTGTTTTGTTTTGTTTTGTTTTTGAGTTGGAATCTCACTCTGTCACCCAGGCTGGAGTGCAGTGGCATGATCTTGGCTTACTACAACCTCCACTTCCCAGGTTCAAGCGATTCTCCTGCCTCAGCCTCCCAAGTAGCTGGGATTACAGGCACACACCACCATGCCTGGCTAATTTTTTTGTATTTTTAGTAGGGACAGGATTTCACCATGTTGACCAGGGTGTTTTTGAATTCCTGACCTCAAGTAATTCACCTGCCTCGGCCTCCCAAAGTGCTGGGATTACAGGCATGAGCCACCGCACCTGGCCTGGTTAAGTAATTCTGATACAGTAGGGAATGAACAGTTACTGAATATCTATTATCAGTCTGGTTCTTTGCATATACAACTTCACTTAATCATTTAAACGTTTTTACTAAGCAGTTATTATCTATCTTTTGTTAATGAAGAAACTGATAAGAAATTAAAAAACCAAAATATGAACCTTGGAAATAACATTAACCTTCTCTAAACTATTGGAACACTGTAATTTTGTATACTAACCATTAATGTGAAGAAAGATTATATATTTTTTTTACCTTTAACCTTTCATGTTGTTTCAAAATAAATTCTGTTTCTAGGAAGTGTTCAGTAAATGAGAAATTAATTTCTAGCATTTATGTTGTAAGTTCATATCTATAATATACTTCCATAGAACTATCCTCTTTATAAAGACATCATCCATTCATTGAATCAACAATTATTTCTGGAGCATGTACTATGTGAATCTTGTACTATGTACTCAAGATAATGAAGTGAACAAGGCAGACGTTGTCCCTGTACACAGTGAGCTGTGTTCTGTTGGGGATGGTATGTTAAATAACACACAAATAATTCATCCTTAGATATGAAGTAATGTAGAGTGCTATTACAACATATACCTGTGGGATCTGAACTAATTGAGATACACAAAGGAGGCTGAGGATGAAGGTGAGAATATTTGTGCATGGACAAGTAGACTGAGATCAGATCCTCCAAGGCCTTCTATGATTTTGAAGACATACGATAACTTGAACTACGATGATATCACTACAGATGAATGTAGGTGAATAGGCTTGATAGATATATAAAAGTAAAATTAATTGAACTCATAATTGATGGAAAATGAAGGGAGAAGTAGAGATTGGGGGATGTTAAAAAACACTTCTAGGTAAGGTTATGGTACCACAATAATGGTGTTTCTCTCAGTAAGGGGAATCAATGGTTTCAGGTGTTTATGTGAAGTTCTAAGCCATACCTTGGCAACATCAGTTCTATTGTGTTGCCATCATGGCTTTGGGCAGGGTAATGACAATAACTAAAACCAATAGTGATAGCATCTCACTGTGTAGTAGAAAATCCATTTGATTTTGCAGGTTACAAGAACAGTTCTAAATTTCACTCATAGTCTAAAAACCCTTTGCACTTCCATCAGTGTCCTTACACATTTTCATGCTATGTTGTTTGGAATACCTGCTATTAAGCTACCTATTTGATTCAGTGCAACTGTTGACTCTTTTTCTCTCCTCTTACACAGTCCCACAAGTAACCATAGTATTATCTCTTCTGAAACTTGTAGGCACCTGCTGTTAGTAATGCCACCTAACTGCTAGTTACCAAACAGTATTAGGATAACTAGCTAGAATTAAATATGTTTATATTATATCACCCAGAAGATAAATGCTTCTCAAAGTAATGCCAACAGACTCATTAAAATATTTGAAAATTATCTTTCTTGGATTCTGTCTTTCTGAAGGACAAAAATTGGCTAAATCTTATACTTTATGATATTTCATTCCTATGGTAACTTTTAATGTGTATAATACACACATGCACAGAGAGAGAGAGAGAAATTAAGATCTCTAAATGTATTTTTCTAAATGCATTTCTCACCCAAACACATTTTTAATTTCAGGGAAAGAGCTACAGCTTTCTCTCTAAATTAACACATGCAAAATGAAAAAAGCGGAAGTACAGAGTGATAAAGAGATAATGATTACATTCCCAGCATGCTCTGTGTCACTTTCTGGCATCCTTTGGATGACAACAAATTTGTACAAAAGTAATTGAGATTATATTGGAATATTTGGGTATTCTTGATAAACTGTTTCTCAGTAACACTACCCCCTTATAATTGAACATATAAATTTACAATTTATTTTTTCCAGAATTGTTTAATATAAATGAAAATAAACTGAGACCCAAACTGATAATAAACTGATAGACTGAGGTTTTTCTCTTCAGGACCTTCACATATTTCTAAAGAAAAATATGATGTAATAGGATTTTATAATTTTAGTAATCAAAGTCATCTTTTGGATAAGACTACAACACCACCAAGAACATTTTTATGAAATAATGAAAACTCTCATATTAAGAAGTTTATACAATTTATTTGTTCAATTTGAATATTTTAACCTATCAATCCATCCATTTATCCATGTACATTATCCATTCAAAGTTAGTATGTTTATGCCCTTGATGGAACATATAATTTTGCTCTTTTTTTCTGTTGGAAAAATAAATCTGTGATATATAGAATGTTTTCTCAGTGATTTACAAAGACATAATCAATTGTGGAGTTTTTATTGATACCTAAACTCTTGTATTCTTTTCAAAGGACTTTCTAATGTCAGCTCAAGCATTACAAGTTAGTAAGAAATTGCCTTCTCTTTTCTGTTAGAAATATCTAGCACATTATCTTTATAAAAGTCATATTTTCGTATATAAATATTTTATTTACATTTATGATAAGATCATTAGGTTATTGAAAGGAAGTTCTTAAAATAAATTTATTTTTAATCATAAATTAAACAATAAACATATAAATAGGTTTGTTCTTCTCTTTTGTTCTTTCTTTCCAGTGCCTGTTTCAGGATCAAAATTTTCTGTGCTTACGTTTCAAATGTTAATACCACAAGAAAATAAGTGTGGTAAACTTTTGTAAAATAGAAGAATCCATATATATTATGCAAGATCTTAATACAAACGATCAATAAAAAAAGAGCTGGTCTAGCTGACAAGCAGGGAGGACACTCAGAATCTTGTCATTTCAGCCATCATCTGGCAGCTTTTAGGACTCCATTCTCTGGCCCTGGGATACCTCAGAAGTTGCTAGGATTTCTCAAAGAACAGGCTGAAAACCATTGATAATATAGAGAAGTACCAAAACCATTTATATCAGAGGTAAAAAGATTGAAGTTCTTGACCAAACTCGACCACTGATTTGCTATGTGACTCTTAGCTTCTTTCAACTTCTGTTGGTCTCAGGTATTGAACTGCAGCATTATTTCTTAATTCATGGGTCAAATAATGATTTATAAATCTTCACTTACAGATATATATGCCTATACATTGTATGTAAGTCAGCTGAAAGTTAGAGCTACCTAACTACTGTATTACAATTAGAATTTTTGTTTTGAAAAAGTTAAAAAGATTATAGTGTCATTTTAACCTGGTACAGGTCAACTGAAACTTTATTACATATTCACAATAATAATCATTGTTGTTATTATTCCTATTATTATAACTAAATGCAGACATTTAGATGTGATATTTCATTTAATTTTTACCACAGGTCTGGATGAAGTCATATTTCCATTATATAAATGAAGTAATTAAAGCTCAGAGAGGTTAAATAATTCATACATAGTTAGTTACAGTCATGGTTAGGATTTGAACCTAGGCTTGCTTGTCTAAACATTGCTTATCCTTAGCCAATTATTTTGCTCTCAGGAATGGTCAAGAACGATAAATTTTTTTAAGAAAATATTAAGGAAAATGTGTGCCTTAAATTTTACAGTGATAATGCAGTGAGTTCACTAGAAATTGTACATATGAAATATAAAATATGAATGGAATTAAACACAAGGTGTTACCAAAAAAAAAAGAAAAAAGGAATAAAAGAAAACAACAGAGGCCAGGCGCGGTGGCTCATGCCTGTAATCCCAGCACTTTGGAGGCTAAGGCGGGTGGATTACGAGGTCATGAGATCGAGGCCATCCTGGCTAACACGGTGAAACCCCGTCTCTACTAAAAATACAAAAAATTAACTGGGCGTGGTGGCAGGCGCCTGTAGTCCCAGCTACTTGGGAGGCTGAGACAGGAGAATGGCATGAACCTGGGAGGGAGGCGGAGCTTGCAGTGAGCCTATATCAGGCCACTGCACTCCAGCCTGGGCGACAGAGAGAGACTCCACCTAAAAAAAAAAAATAAAAAAATATAAAAAAAATAAAAAATAAAAAAGGCGGCGGGGGGAGCGGAATACTTATACAGAAGGCATTTGTACTTAGGAGATTTGAGTTCTGGCCCTTTTACATGTCACTTAACCTCACTGGGTCTTAATTTCTTCATGTATACAATAAATTTTTTTTTCTGAGTTATCTCCAAAGACCTTTCTAGTTCTCAAATTATGAGATATCTAGAAATGCTGATTGGTTAATTTATATTAAAAAGTGATTAAAAAATCCATATAATGGCATTGCTTATTATCTAATGAAACATTTTAAAATAATTTTGATAAAGACCATTTTTAGAATAATATTATGATTTACCTATAACTAAAATAGGAAAAAAAACACACTCATATAAAATCTTATTATCAATAATAATTGAACTATTTAATATGTCATCTTGAAATTATTATTCATAATACTTTTCACCTTGTAGCTATAGACAAATACATTCCCATTTTAGCAGGTTAATGAAATTATCTTTATAATACTATAGAAGCATTTATTTTAATAATACCAGAAGGAACATCCTGAAAACCAAGAACTCAAAATGGCTTTTTAACCCAAAGACATATTTTTTAAATGTATACCCATTCATCCATTTGTTTTCACAAATGGAGTTACAGAGAACTTTCAACATAATGATGTACAGCAGAGGCTTGTTCCTAACATATTTAAAATTTTAGTTCAACCGAACTTCGCTGTGGAAACTGAATTGAAATGCAAAATCTTACAATCCTAATTTCGAGCCACTTTCATTTTAACTTAATTTTAACATGTTTTGCAAAACGTTCCCATATAAACTTAATAGTTACTATACCACCAAACATGGATCGTGATTATTTTATTTTCTCGATCGGCCGACAGGCTGAATAATCTTCTGCAGGGTAATAAGTGTCAACTGCATCAAGCACAGGGAGGTGGACTGGTCACAGAAGGAAGGTTTTCCAAATAAAATTCCAAGTAATTTTTAATTCAGCCTGCTAAGACCTCCAGCCATTCATTGGGTCATAGGGTGTCTCCTTTAGTTTTTTTTTGTTTTTAGCTAGGTTTTGTGTAGTCATCTTTTAAAGAAATATAACTGCAGTTTAATCCCAGTTCTTGCAGTAAAAGGTACTTTCTTCTGCCTCCCAGTTAACACCTGAAGCTCAAAAACAGAGGATTTCTACTGACTCTAATATTGGAAAAGATTATACAGAGAGTTTAGGAGACATTCCCAAATATCTTATTTCTGATACAGCAGGAAGTATTTGGGGATAATATGATATTAAATTCCAATAGAGAGTAAACGTAGATGCTGCAGGTTTGAAGTTATGTCCCACACTCGCTAGTTGGCATTGGATCAGGTGACATGACCTGGATCTTTGAATTTCCATCTGCAAAAGAGAAGAATCCAGACATACTTTAAGCACATAGTAAACCCTGGGTATCTGAAACCAAATGTTGAAATTGGTTCTTTTGTCCTGGCTAAAGTGCTGAATGAACATTGTGCAAATACAAAGAAATTGATAGAGTGAATAGAACTGTAGACTGAAAACTCGTCTCAGATGGCATAATGACAGCTGGAGAAGTTTAGATAAGGAAAAATGAAATGTCAGGATTCTTGTCTTCGAGGTTTGTAGTCTGCTGGCATATGCTTCTGTTGAAGCTTTGGGAAACCCAGCCGTAATCCAATTGTTGAAAAGAGCTGGTTGAAAAAAATACATAATGTGCTTCTTCTTATGATGTAGAAAAAGTTCCTATTTAAAACTAAGACAACAAAGGACCGTGAAGTTTTATATATATATATATACACACACATATATATATATATTTTTTTTTTTTTCAGTTTTTCTAGTTTTAAAAATTGGAGAAAATAACTATCTACATAGTATTCAAAGCAAAAGGGAATTTATGAAAATGTATTATGCAAGGCTATTTTAATACTGGGGGAGAGTAACACTTAAAAAAATTCAAAATCCAAACACTTCTACCTATGCTATATGAAAATCTCATTGTAATGCCACTTTATTGAAGCTTTTCAAAGACAGATATGGATGAGTGCTACTACACTGCCACCTGGTGATTAGGCAGGTAGGAGGGATTTCAGTAAAAATTCCTGACAAAGATCATGATTTGTTAATGAGTATTTAATAATGCTGAATTTCTCTAATATACCCAGATTTGTTAATAACATGAAGATGCTTTGTGTCAGGTCATATATTACTGAAAAGCATGTTCCTGGGAAATTTTAAATTGATTTCTATCAAAATGTGTGCGATCTCCATTTCATATCTGTTTGTAGCTGTATCCTTCCTTGATTTATTTTAGTTTGGGTAAAGTAAATGAGCAAACTCTTTGCAGAGGTTCAGGAGCCAGTGACCTATCCTTGGAAATGGGAGAGGAAAAGAATGACATGACCTAAATTTATTCTATTTCAAATGGTGCATTTGATATTTGCAATCTTGACTTGTACTATCAAACTACTCCTTCAATTTGGAGTAACTCACTGATTTTATAGTCTTATCTTTTTCTTTCGAAAATGATTTTGCCTAAGAAAGAGTGGCTTCAGCAACTTAAAGTTGGATGTCAATGCAACAAATACAAAGCAAAAAAGGAAACAAAAAATGTGAGCATTCCATGAAGTTGCGTGTTTTCTTTCTGTTATATTTTTACGCTAGTGAGGTTTGTTAACAGTTTTAATGAGCAAATATAGGTGTTGAGACAACAAAGTTCTTAACTAACTCATTGTTTGGGTAGATTTATTTATCTAGTCACAGGTAGGAGGTTAAATTTAATATTTACTTTTATTTCCCAGTCTGTTTCTACGCTCATACCTCTGAAGTGTAAGAGGATGTAAAGGGATAGAACAAACCCCCGGGGAGAATCTATGTGGCAGAGCCATGCTACAGAGATTCAGCTCTTCCTCAGCTGAGCTGAAATAACTTCAGGAACTGCAAAATGGGAAGTGTTCTTGCCAGTGCTTTCATATACATAGCATATTCTTAGTGCTTGTGGTAAATTATGAGACAGTAGTTCACCACTAATATGGATTTCCAGTTGAGTTAGATCATCTTCTTTTCAAACCACTATTCAAAATGTGAGATCATCTAAGCTTTTCACTAGAAGATAAAATAATCATTTACTTATAACAATCTTCAAGTATGCATGATCAAAAAGTCTGCATTGCTGGTGAAGCTCTATACAGTTGTAAATGCAGGCATGTCAAATAGATGTCTGATCCATACACCATTTTTAGTTTCACGATATTCATAAGAGGATAGACAGATCCTTTTGGTTACTACAGAGGATGAGATCTTGCAGCATGTCTATATAGACAAAAAGGCAATAAAACGCTAGGAGGTAAATGGTGAAAACAGTTTCTCTTGGAATGGATGTGAGGTGTGGGGTGTTATAGTGCTGTACTCATATCTTGAAAAAAAAATTCTATCCACTCAATTTTTATCCACTGACATTTTTATTTCCCGTGCTTTCCTATTAGTATGTTAGTTTATTAACTTGTCTAGGCTAGCAGGTAAAAGTAAAAAGCTAATTTATTTGAGCTGAATTTTGTTCATTGTGTTTCAGGAAGCAAAAAAAAAAAAAAAAAAAAAAAAAAAGATACAATAATATGGAAAAGCCTGAAGGAAGACTATTGGACAAAATATTTAGAAAAAAAAAACCCTTTTCTTAAAATGGACAATCACATTTAAAATAATGTGGGCAGCTCTATTCATTGCTCTTTTGAAGGACGATGAGAGATGGACTATTTATGTTCTCCTCAAACTGGGCCATGCCTGCTCCCAGTGTTTCTCCCTCAGGCTCGCATTCACAATCTTCACCCAAGAGTGGAATTTTGGTTGACCAATTTTAGAAGCACTGAATAAGTGACAAAAAAGTTGGAAAGGAAATAAAGAAGACATCCTTCTCTCTTCCTCTCTGCATTATAAACCGCCAGTGAAGTGCACAGCAGATAGTGAGCAGTAATAAATCTTGGTTTGACTGAAATTTCTGGGTGATCTAAAAAAGCAGAGCTTCTCAGTTAGGAAATATGAAGGGTGAAAGCATGTAATTCTTTTCTATCAAATCACAAAGAGAAACTTGTGATCCAAGTTTCAGAATCTCCCTTAAGCATGATGTCCATGGGCAGAGTGCATTAGAGCATACAAAGCACTTTAATATTCTTTATCTTACTTTCCTTTCTGACCAATTCTGGAAGACAAATAATATTCTCACTGTACATTGGGTGAAACAGGGTCTTGAGAGATCTCATGACTCAAATTAAAATCAGCTATTTTTCAAACTCTTTGTAACTTCCTGAGTAGAGATTTTTTAAGCCAAATAATAGAAGCCCTACTTTACACACCATAATTTGAACTTATTACTCTGAGAAATTATTCAGGTACAAGAAAGAATTAATTCAATAGGGCTTTATTGATTATAGAGCTTTAGAATAGTTAGGATTATTAGGGTTGTTCAGTTAAAAATTCCTACTTTGAGATTTAAAACATGGGGAGCAATTCTCACATTAAATCATACCTTTTGATAGCAATGACAGTGCACAATGTTGTATGTCTCCTCTCTATATTGTATGTCCCATAAATACATGGTAACTATATTTCTAAGTCATGAAAAATTTATGTTATCTGCATTTTGAAAAACAAATCTGATTTTAACTAGTAGAAACCATAACTATAATACAAAAACACTTTAGAACATAATTATTCAATAAACATTTACAATATTTTGAAAATGTTAAAGAATAATATTGATTCTTTTGTGCTGTAGATAGTTGAATAAAGAATATCAAATAAACATTTGATAAGTTTTATAATTAATCTTTTGGATATTGAGTTCTGGGGATTATTTTTTCTAAACACATTGTCATCATATTTGTCAAACATGTCCTGGACTCTAAGAATAGTAATTTAATTTTTAATTTTGCTCAGAATATATGTACTTTAAATTATTTAAACAAGACTATGTAAACAAGATTTTGAATAGAGAATAAATAAAGGTAAATTATTACAGGGAAGAGCCCACATTGTTCTTCCATTTCTTTTTCAGCTGCTTTTAATTGGTAGACTTTGTTGAGTGTGTCACCATCAACTCAAATGGAAACATGTATGAATGACTCTTAAAGAATTAACAGATCCAAGCCTGCTGATTCCTTGTCAACAGGTAAACCATTTTCTTGCGTTAAGTTTTGCACCCTTGTAGCATATATAATTAAAAGGAGGAAAGAAACTCAATCAGAGTAAGAATTGGGGTGCTTTGTAAACTCCTCTTATAGACATTCATTCTTTAAATCTTACAGTAGAAACCAGAAGATTTCACATGCTTGAAACAACATTGTGGTAAGTTGTGTAAGCATTTGTATTATATGTGCTTTTCCTTTTAAATACCTAAGTAAAAAAGGAATATTAATTTCTTCTTTAAATGGGCACATTTTCATTAACATTTCAGAAATACTTTAAAGTCTTTAAAATATGATTGATAAATATCAAAGCTTGAGATAATAAATAAAGTAGAATGATAGAACAAAAAATAAACTAGAATGAGTTCTTCCCTATATTTGTTTTCATGTCTGTCACCTACAAAAATGTAAACTACAATATTAATGGTTTTGTGTGTCTTATTTCTGTTTGTCTCTCTCTCTTTGGTAAACTAGGTAAAGTTTTGTCAATATTATTGATCTTTTTAAAGAAACAGATTTTGGTTTCATTGATTCTATTGTTTTTCTATTCTTTTTAATTTATCTTCACTCTATTCTTTACTATTTCCTTCCTTCTGGTAGTTTTAGTTTAAATTGCTTATCTTTTACTAATTCCCTAAGATATAAAGCTAGGTTATTTGGTAGAGATATTTTGTCTTTTTTAATGTGTGCATTTACTGCTATACATTTCCTTCTGAGCACTGTGTCCACTGGATCCTCTAAGTTTTGGTATGTTATTATTTTTATTCTCTAAATATTTTCAAATTTCATTTGTGACTTCCTTTTTGACCCTTTAGTTTTTCACAAGTGTGGTTCTTAATTTTCACATATAGGTGAATTTTACAGTTTTCCTTCTCTTTTTAAAAATTTCTAGGTTCATTTGTTTTAGTTTCATGATCACAAAAGATATTTGGTATAATTTCAGTCTTTTCAATTTTATTGAGACTGGCTTTATGCTCTAACATGGGGTCTGCTATGGAGAAGATTCTCTGTGCAGTTTATGCATACATAAAGGTAGCACATTTTACTTTTATTTAGTAAATTATTCTATTTATTTCTATTAGATATAGTTGGTTCATAGTATTCATCAAGTCCTATATTTTCTTATTAATCTTTTATCTACATATTTAATCCATTATTGAAAGTGGGGTATTGAAGTCTTCATCCGTTACTATAGAACTAGTACTCTATTGAATTTTGTTAATGTCTGCTACATTGGGGACTCTGTTGTTTGGTGTATATATGTTTATAATTATTATATCTTCTTGATGGTTGTTAACATTTTTTATCACATTGTATGTCCTTCTTTGCTTATAATAATTTTTTTTGGCTTAAGGTATATTTTGTCTGTATTATTATAGCCATCAATATCTCTTTTGGTTACTATGTACATGATTATCTTTTTCCCTTCTTTCATTTTTAACTTACTTGTGTGTTTGTATCTAAGATGAGTAGGATATAGTTATGTCATGTGTTTTTATCCATTCTGCCTATCTCTCCCCTTTGCTTAGAGTGTTCAATTCCTTTATACTTATAACAGTACTTACTGCTAAGAAATATCTTACTTATGCCATTTTATCTTTTTTCTTTATGTCCTACACCATTTTTTGGTCTTCCATTTCCTCCATTACTATTCTCTCTTGTATTTAGTTGTTGTTGTTTTTGTAGTGTACTGTTTTGAGTCTCCTTTCATTTATTTTTTTGAATTTTTAAAAGATATTTTCTTGGTTACCATAGAGATTACAATTAACATCCTAAATTTATAGCAATCTAGTTTGAATTGATACCAACTTAACTTCAATAACATAAAAAACTCTCCTCCTGTTCAGTTCTGTCCCTTCTATCTTTATGTTGTTGTTTTTGTAAACTATATCTTTATATATTGTGTGACCAATAACCTATATTTATAACTTTTCATGCATTTGTCTTTTAAATCACATAGGAAATAAAAAGTAGAGTTACAATTTTAAAATGCATACTAATTTTTACATTTACCTCTGTAATTATCTTTACCAATGACTATTATTCCTTTACACTTTACAAGTCTTCCAGTTACCATCAGTGGCACTTCATTTTAGCTTGAAAGGCTCTATGTAGTATTTCACCTAGGGTAGTTCTACTAGCAATACAAATAAAGTGGCAAGATTGCTACCAACTT
Source organism: Chlorocebus sabaeus (assembly GCF_047675955.1). NCBI lineage: Eukaryota > Metazoa > Chordata > Mammalia > Primates > Cercopithecidae > Chlorocebus > Chlorocebus sabaeus. Next base: position 82,925,904 of record NC_132924.1, on the reverse strand, counting down.
ACAGAAACAAAAACAGATTATAAAATAATTATGTGAGCAAATATTAGCTAATAAATCAGATAACATATATGAAATGCACAAATTTCTAGGAAAACAAAATTACCTAAACTGACTCAAGAAAAATAAAAAATCTCAACAGTCCTATAACATGTAAAGAGATTAAATCAGCAATCAGTAGCTCCCAATGAAGAAACATCCAGGACTAGATGGCTTTACTGATGAATTATACCAAATATTTTTTAAATTAATACCAGTTTTTTCAAACTCTTTTTAAAAATCAAACATGAGGGAACACTGCTTAACTATTTCCTTCAGGCTGACATTACCTTGATACTGTAAGACCATTCAATAGGGAAAAAAAGTAGTTTCTTGAACAAATCATGCTGGGACCAAATATCTACATGCAAAAGAATGTAGTTCGATACCCATCTCTCTCCATATTTAAAAATTAACTCACAATGTATCAGTAACTTGAATATAAGAGCTAAAATCATAAAACTCTTAGAAGAAGACATGGGGTAAATCTTCATGAGCTTGGATTTAGTAATGCATTCCAAGATATGACACCCAAAGCATGAATATTAAAGAACAAAAACAGCTAAATTTAGCTTCATTAAAAGAAAAAAATTTGTGCTTAAAGGACATTTTCAAAAAACTAAAAGATAACTACAGAATGAGAAAACATATTTGGAAATCATACAATTGATACAGGCCTACTATTCAGAATGTATTAAAGAACTGTTACTAGTCAATAGCAACAAAACAAAACAAAAATTAAAAAATGGACAAAGTTCTTAAATAGACATTCCTTCAAAAAAGATAGAAGCAAGCACATAAAATATGCTCAACATTAGTCACTAGAGAAATGCATATTGAAATCACAACAAGGAATTACTTTAAATCCACTAGAATTATTATAACACAAAAAAGGAAATGTGTTAGCAAGAATGTGGAATACTGGAACCCTTGTACACTGCTGATGGAAATACCCAAAGTTTCAGTCAGTACTATTCATAATAGCTGTAAAGTACAAAAGGCCCAAATGTCCAGTGGTGGATGAATGAATTAACAAATTGTGAATACAAATATACAGTCAGCCTTCCATATCCATGGGTCCCACATGCATGGATTTAACCAACAGCAAATTATAAATATTTGGGGAAAAAGTTCTACAAAGTTTCCAAAAAGCAGATCTTGAATTTGCTGCGCAACAAGTAACATACTGAATCTATGCAAGTGAAATTCTGTGTAGGCATTACATTAGGTATTATAAGTAATATAGAGATGATTTAAAGTATAAGGGAGGATATACATAGGTCATATACAAATACTATGTCATTTTACATAAAGGACTTGTTCATCTGTAGGTTTTGGTATTCTCAGGAAATGAATCTCCTACAGATACCAAGAGATACCAAGGGATAATAGAATGTGCACGTGTGTGTGTGTGTGTGTGTGTGTGTGTGTATTAGCCAAAAAAGAAAAAAAAAAGAAGTAGTGATACATGTAACAAAGTGACTAAACCTCTAAAACATTATACTAAGTGAAAGAAGCCAGACACAAAAGCTCATATATTGCAACATTCTTTTTAAAAGAATATCCGGAATAGATAAATACATAGGGACAGCATACAGATTGGCAGTTGTCAGGAAATGGAGGTGGGAGAGATAGAACTGGGAAGAAACAGTGTATGGATAACAGGTTTTACTTTGTAATAATGGAAATATTTAATTTTCTGAAAAGGAAAAAAATATTGTCTGAATCTACGCAGAGAAAGGATGACTTAAACAAGTGTAAGAGTTAGGCCACAACTCCCTTCTTATTTCAAACCTAATGAATTCCTGAGGTTTCGGTCGACATCTGGAATTTGCCACTATCAGAAGAGAAAGAACAAACTGGTTAAGAATTATGCCATGTGATTGGGTGTTTTGAGCCATTAGTCTTTTCTGTAGAGCAATAAAGCTTGACATCAGTATACTAATTCTCCACTTTCCAGTCATTTTCCCACTTTGTAATGGGCAGACTGAATTTTATCACAATGCACATTTTAAATTCTTTGTTAGGATCATACAGATTAAGTCTAAATTTTGCATGGGTACTTAAAACCTAAGCTTTTACAAATTGAGAGATCCCAGTAAAGATGAAAAATAAAATAAAAAAGGAATTTACAAAGATTCTCGAATAAGTCCAGATAGAAATTGAAGAGAATATAATAGAGCTACATTCATTTCAATCACTCCTCACTTTGGTTTTCTCATTCTGTATCTTTAAAAGCATGATATTCAAGGTTTTACCTCAGTAGGCAGCATCTACCATTTAAGAAGCTCATTTTATTGTGTGAAACCCCAGGTGTCCTCTGCCTTCATTCTATTAAGTGACAATCATGTGGCAGATAGCTTAGTGGGAGCTGTAATAACACATATATTATAGAGTAAATTGTCACATTCTAAAGATCATTAAAATAATGATGATTCCTGCAGAGTCATATTAATAAGTAAAAGCTACACCTGTACTGTAAGAAGTATCCAAAACGAGTACTTTTATGATAGAGTTTGACATCTCACTCACTATTGAGTGTACTTACGTTCACAAATTAACCAAGAAATTAAAAAAAATGCATTCAACCAGAAGATGAGTTAATAATAGAGTGATGTATGTGTAGGGAGCAAAAGGCATGCTTCCTACCTTAGCACTACTTCCTAGCAAAATATGTTATTTCCTGACTTAGCCTACATTGCTTATAAGCTAACTAAAAATGTCAAAAATTTCAGCCAAATGTTGTATTTTTCTGCAATGTATCCTTTTTGCTTCATAGTTTTATATATAATTATATGCTTCAAAATGTAAAATAGACATTTGTATGTATATGGTCTATTTGAAGTTTTGAAGTTTGCATATAAATGAAAACTCTAAACCATTCTCTCAAAGAGTTTTATATGACTTTTACAATTAGAAAAAAAAGATCCAGTTTTTCCATAGTTTTGTTAACAAGGCTTTAAATCGTCTCTTGTTTTGTAATGCCACTTGGTTCAGAGTCAGTGAATAAATGATGTGACCGGGGTGGGAAATGGTGAGTAAATTTAGGAATATTTTTGAACTCTAAGTGCTATTACCATACAAATATTTTCAAGGGAATCAGTTTACAGGAATTTGCAACGCAAAAGAATAAAAGTAAAAGAAAAATAAATAATTACAATATATCATTTAAGGAATAGTTATTATATATTGAAAGTTTTGTCTTTGTCATAACCAAAATCTAATAATAGAAGTTTTGGTAGCTTTTAGCATGCTAAGAGGATCATAATAGGTAATAGTGGTGAAGAACTGTCAACAAGACTAGCCCTTTCCAAATATATAAATTATACTCCTAGACAAGCCATTAATAAAATGGAGGAGATTCAACACTTGAAAGAAGAATATCTTGGAAAGAAAATAAGATTGTGAAGTTTTTACTTAAAGGAAGCTGGAACTTAAACTGAAATTCATCATTTTACTGGGTTGAGAGGTTGAAGAGCTGAAATAAAGACTTCTAGAGTGTTTGGAAAGTGATGTGATAAATAGTAGGCAGATGAGACCTAAAGAACTGGAAGCCCCAAAATCTACATGTAAATTCCTTCTAAATCTTTGATTGATCACTTGACTGCCAAATAATTCAGGGTATCCCATGAAAATAACAGGTACTTGAAATGGTTGAAAGAAGAGGAAAGTTTCAACTGTTGACAACCACAGCAGAGTTTGGAGTCAAGTCAAGGTAATTGCCTGGTAAAACAAAAATCAATGCTCTTCAGAGGAAAGCATTACACAGCAGAATTCACTTTCTGCACAATATTGTAAACATAATTTTCAATTAACAGACAAAAACTGCCAAACATGCAAAGGAACATGAACACAAATTTTAACCCTACAACTATTCTGCTAGATGTTTAATAAATGTATTCTGAAATTGTACCCAGGTATGCATATATGCAATATTATTCCTTTTTTTTTTAGACAGAGTCTCACTCTGTCACCCAGGCTGGAGTGCAGTGGCGTGACTTCGGCTCACTGCAACCTCCACCTCCCGGGTTCAATCTGCCTCAGCCTCACGAATAGCTGGGATTATAGGATCCTGCCACCATGCCCGGCTAATTTTTGTGTTTTTAGTAGAGATGGGGTTTCACCATCTTGGGCAGACTGGTCTTGAACTCCTGACCTCATGAGATTACAGGCATGAGCCACCGCACCTGACCTATTGTAATGTTTTAAAACTATACTGTGTACATGTGGAATATACAGCCACAAAACAAAGAAAGATCCATGTATGTGGACATATATTGATACATACAATTAAGTGAAAAGCAAGATGTAAATCAGTACATACAAAATATAATAAAATATAATATATTGTCTTCACATAATATTTTATACAGGTAAGATATTTCTGGGAGAATACACAAACAATAGTTTTCAGGTTAATAGCTTTAGGAAAAGAGGATGGGGTTTTGTTTTTAATTTTGATTTTTGTCATTTACATTTAAAATATGTGTAATTTACTATTTTTAAAAAATATAGAAAACTATCTGAATGGTAGTAGTGAGAGTAATTTTTGTTATCTTTCCTACGCATTGCTAAATTTAAAAGAAAACACATATTCCAAAAATAGAGAAGGTAAATATAAACTCACTTGCTAACTTCTAATTTAGTCACTAAACTATTACATATATACACACATGTATATGTAGATATGCATATATATGACAGCATAATAATTATATATTTATGTTGTATGCTATAAATTTATATAAATTTTTTATTGAGACAGAGTCTCACTGTCATCCAGGCTGGAGTGCAGTAGTGCTATTTTTACTCACTGCAACCTCCGCCTCCTGGGTTCAAGTGATTCTCGTGCCTCACCTCCTAAGCAGCCGGGACTATGGCTGCGTGCCACCACACTCAGTTAATTTTTTGTGTTTTTAGCAGAGACAGGTTTCACCAGGTTGGCCAATGTGGTCTTGAACTCCTAGTCTCAAGTGATCTGCTCACCTTGGCCTCCCAAAGTGCTGGGATTACATATGTGAGCCCTTGCTATACATTTATATAAATTTTATTTGTCAAAAATTTTTCTTAAAAAAGAGATAATGTATGTAAAATAGTTGTTGTCACAGTGCCTGGACCATGGTAAGTCATATTAGGAGATTCTCAATCAATAAATAAAGTGTATATATTTAATAGTTTTTATATATAGTTTATTAATATATATTAATTTATTCAGCTAATATTTATGTGTACTAGATTCAAAGAACTATTTTGAGTATAATAAATTTAATCTATTCAACAAACCTATAAGGTAAATATTAGCATAAGCCATTTTTACTTAAGAAACTTGAAGCCCAGAGAAGTTTCAGTAACTTGTCCAAGGTTATGCAGTTAGAACATGTGGGGTAAGAATTACATGTACCACACCACAGTATATCTCTTCAGACCCCAAGCTCTTAAAATCTGTTTATGAAGTAGTAACACCAGTATAGCCTCTATCTTTCTAAGTTAAAGTTAAAATGACAATAATTGAAATAAACATTAAGGTCAAATTGTTTTAGTGTGAGAAATAACAATTATTTAAAATACACAAAAATAATCTGTTTCTATATGTATAAATGAAAATGAATCCAATAAATATGCAATCTATTCTGAGTTAAGACTATTTTCTGTTTAAATATGTTAGGTACTTTCTGATCACTCCAAATATTCCTAAGAGGGAAAACTAGATTCATGGATTTAGTAAATCTTTAAGATTGCACATTTTATTTAAGTAGATTTCATCAATTTTGCCTTTACCAAAATGACCCATTACGCTATTTAAAATGTAGAAGAATGACAACATATTAAACTTTCCTAGTTCTAATTGTTTTTGATTAAAGTTTTGACATAAAGCTCATTTGTATTTAAAAAAGTCAAATTATAGTATTGAACATTTTTTAAAATTCCACTAAGAAACACAGCTAATACTTGTAATCTACCTCTACATAACTTTAATTAATTGTACATACAAACTTAAGTTGTAAGCTTCTCTTATTAAACTTTTTCCAAATTTGAGTGATTCTTGTGAATGTTTAAGAAGAAAGAAAGAAAACTAGGTCAACAAATATTTATTCAATATCTACTTTGGGGAAAAGATAAGGGGAATATATTTTTAAGTTTGTTTAGAGAATATTATCAGAGCATGAGGTATTGTAATATAGAGATCACACCCCAATCCGATAACATTGATAGCATTATGCAGTGAGTTTTGCAGTAAGGCATTTGTTCTTTTAAAATGTAGGATATTAATGAATCCATTTTAACATAGCTACAAAAGAGATAGGTCAGGATGGAAATCTGGTTTTGTGTGTGTGTGTGTGTTGTGAATGTGTGTGTGTTTGTTTAACTTTAAAGCATACAATAATTTTTCCAAAGCAAGAGGGTTCCAAAAAAAAGTATACATATGATGTTAGATTTTTGGAAAAAAAGAAACAATAAACCACATAAAAAGTGTATTTAAACATAAAAATTGTCAGAGTGATGGAGAACTAAGTAAAATATTTCTTTTCTTTATGTTGATTTTTTAGTTACAGAACCTTGGTGATCAAAGTATTTTGATATTTTTGCTATGAATGCTCAATCTTTATTTTTCTTCTATAAGTCTTTTAGTATCTACATTTACATATGGTAAGCCTACATTTGGTTTTTTGTTTTCAGGAAGAAACAATGGATAATTGAAGATGACTGTATTAAAAGATTCCAGTAATGAGATCTAAATATATCTTAAGAGGAGAATAAATGAAGAACACTTACTTGGCCAGTCAATAGTATTTATTGAGTGCCTGGAGGTGTCCTTAAAACACAGTAGTGTCATTAAGAAAATCCAATAAGCACACATAATGACACCAATCCATACACCCAATATCAATAATTTGCAAAGTTAGTGTCTACACAAGTCACATCAGTCCGAAGAAAGTATTGTTTATTTCAAGGTGCTTTTTGTCCTCTTTGATCTGCTTAGGTCAATATATTATCTTTAATTGATAATACTAATAACTATAAAATAATAATAAATAAAAGAGCCACTACACTACTTTTATAAAAATACATAAGGGAGTAACAAATCCATATATTTGGACACAGATGACACTATCAATATGTTTATTGACAGGCTATTCCGTGACTCTTTCCTACTATGTAAAGAAATATAAATCTTTTGTCAGATGATTAGGTGATTTTATTTTATTTTATTTTTGCCACATTAGATGAAGCCACTCTTCACTTCTATTAAAAGACTGAATTGCATTTTTAAAAAGGTTTTATCTAAATTATACGATATTCAGTGTCAATAATTGGAGATTCTTAATCTCCAATAGTGTCTTACTCAAAATAATTTCTTGATTTAATGAAGTTGTTTGATAGTAGTGGCCTATTTCATAATTTGCAAATATCTAGAACAGGCATTGTTACATACATGCCTAACAGAGTAAAATACCTGATCATTGAGGAGCAGTCCTTTGTTCCAGTTTCACAAAAACATCTAAACAGGCACTTATGTGCTTAGGTCCTTATGCCTGGATCTTGACTAATTTTATCTCAGGATGGTGAAAACATGCTATAGTTTTTTTAAGCACACATAAGCAGGTTTAAAACTTATATATTTTATATTTTTGTATACTCCTATTTAATAATATCTCCAAATAAGTATTTATAGCATTGCCAAGAGGAGATCATTGAAATCTGAAACTATAAGCATAGTTTTATAATAAGCATAGATTTATCAATTGCTTCCTTTATGTACTACAGTTTTTAATGCATGTATTCTGAGACTCTGTTGTTTAGTATGTACACACCTAGAATCATTAGATCTTTGTGGGCTGATGTTTTTGTTTTCATTATGCAATGACCTTCCTTGGTAATTTTCTTTGCTCTGAAGTTGAGTTTTTCAGATATTAATGTAGTTACCTCTTTAAAATCATTTGTATTTATATTTGCACAGTATGACTCTTTTTTCATATTTTATTTTCAACTTTGTTATATTGTTGAATTTGAAATGAGTCATTCAGTCATTTCTCCCAAGAATTATTTTTTGTCGTTGTTGGAAAATGGCTTTAGCACCCGAGACTTTGATTCTAACTTTGCTGAGTTTTCTGGAGTACTGATGTTTCTGGGCTCTCTTTCTGTCAGAGCAAAGAAATAATGCGTACATACGAATCCATTCATATATACAAGTCTATAAATATTTCTATATATAATATCTGTATCTGTATTCAGCAAACATACATTCCTACTGTTGTTTCCAATTCTGTATCACATGGATCATTCTAGCCTCTTCCCTTTGCCTATCTGTAACCTCCTTTTTCAGTGATAAGAAACCTGTCTCCCACTGTCATTTACTTAATTATTCATTTCAAGTATACAGGTATTAGTGGTTGTATTCGGTTGCTAGGGCTGCCATAATAAAATACTACAGACAGGATGACTTAAACAACAGAAATGTATTTTCTCACAGTTCTGGACCCTGGATGTTCACCATCAAGAGGTCAGTAAAAGTTTGGTTTCTCCTGAGTCCTCTGTCCTTGGCTTGCAGCTGGCGGCTTTTCTTGCTGTGTTCCTTGGGTGATTTTTCTTCTGTGCATGGGTGCCCTGCTATCTCCAAATATATCCATGTTTCCTGTTCTTATAATCACGCCAGTCGGACTGAATTAGGGCCCACCCTAGCAGCTTCATCTAAACTTACTCATCTCTTTAAAAGCCATATCTTCAAATTTATTCATATTCTGAAATACTGTGGGTTAGGCCTTCAATATGTACAGTTGTGGGTGAGATACAAAACTTTTCCTGTGTACCCTTGTGGGAAACAACTTTATCAACACCAGTGCAATGGTGTTTATGTGTAATTCCTTTTGCCTTTCATCTTACAGACTCCGCTAATTTCAAATTTACTCAGGTCATCAACTTTTACCCCTCCCTCTTCAGTGAGATTGTTTCATTGAATGCAGGTAAATTTCTTTGTCACATTCTCCATTCCATGTTAGGATTCCTCTTGACCTCCTAAATGCTTTAAAACAAATTGCATGCTTTGAGGTTCACTCTTTGTGCTATAAAGTTCTATGGGTTTTGAAAAAATGCATAGGATCATATAAGTACTATTATGATATACAGAATAGTTTCACTGCCCTAAAAATTCTGTTTCATTTATTTATTTATTTATTTATTTTTGAGACAGAGTCTTGCTCTGTCACCCAGGTTGGAGTATAGAGGCACGATCTCGGCTCACTGCAAGCTCCGCCTCCTGGGTTCACACCATTCTCTTGCTCAGCCTCCCAAGTAGCTGGGACTACAGGCACCCGCCACCATGCCCAGCTAAATTTTTTTGTATTTTTAGTAGAGTAGGGGTTTCACCGTGTTTGCCAGAATGGTCTCGATCTCCTAATCTCGTGATCCACCCACCTTGGCCTCCCAAAGTGCTGGGATTACAGGCTTGAGCCACCGCACCTGGCCTGTTTCATCTATTTAACCCTCTCTCTTTCCCTTGAGCTCCTGGTCACTAACAGTCATTTTACGTAAAACACTATACTTTTACTTTTCTAAACTAAACTCTATAGAGTAAAACTCCATGGTTTTACTTTTCCCAGAATGTCATATAATTGGGATCACACATTATATAGTCTTTACAGGCTGGTTTCTTTTACTTGGAAATATTCACTTAAGATCCACCCATGTGTTTTCATGGCTTTGATAGCTCATTTCTTTTTGTTGTTCAATAATATTCCATTGTATAAAAATAGCACAATTTATCCATTCAACTATTGAAGAGTATCTTGGTTGCTTCTATTATTTTGGAGATTATAAATTAAACTTCTATAAACATCAATGTGCAGATTTTTGTGTGGACATAAGATTTGTGATGAATTGGGTAAATACCTACCAGTATAGTTACTGCGTTATATGGTCAGGGTGGTAGTTAATACTGAATGTCAGCTTGATTGGATTGAAGGATGCAAAGTATTGATGCTGGGTGTGCCTGTGAGGGTGCTGTCAAAAGAGATTAACATTTGAGTCAGTGGACTGTGAAAGGCAGACCCACCCTTAATCTGGGTGGGCACAAACCAATCAGCTGCCAGGGAATATAAAGCAGGCAGAAAAACGTGAAAAGGTTAGACTGGCCTAGCCTCCCAACCCACATCTTTCTCCTGCTGGATGCCTTCTGCCCTTGAACATACGACTCCAAGTTCTTCAGCTTTGGAATTCGAACTGGCTTCCTTGCTCCTCAGCTTGCAGACGGCCTACTGTGGGACCTTGTGATTGTGGAAGTTAATACTCCTAAATAAACTCCCATATATATCTCCTATTAGTTCTATCCTCTAGAGAGCCCTGATTAGTACAGTAAGAATATGTCTGGCTTTGTAAGAAACTACCAACTGTCTTCCAAAATGACTGTGCTGTTTCTCATTCCCATCAGCAATGTTTGAGAGTTGCTTTTGCTCTGCATCTTTGCTGGAAGTCAGTGTGCCTTTACTTAGCAAAAGTGCAATTAATATGTGTATTGTCATTTGCGATTACCCTGTTTCAAGTTTAATCAGCTTCTTGAACCTATAGGCTTGTGTCTTGTGTCAAATTTGGGAAGTTTTCTGGCATTATTTTTCCAAATTCTCCAAGTTCATGCTTGCTTTCTTTTCTTTTTGAGGATTCCAATGATGGTAATGTTGGATCTTTTGATATTGTTCCACAAATTCCAGGGGCTCTGTTTATTCATTTTATTTTTATTCTATTTGTCCCTGTTATTCAGATGGATGAATTTTGTTTTTCTGTCAAATTTGCTGCTTGTAGCCTTTGTCATCTACACTCTACTATTAAGTCCACCCAGCAACTTTTTAAAAATTTGTTATTGTATATTTCAGTTTAAAAAATTCAACTCGGCTTTTTCTTATAACCTCTATTCTTTAGTTGAGATTTTCTATTTTGTTTTATATGCTTCGAGAGAATTTGAAATGGATTCTTGAAGCAGTTTTATGATGGCTTCTGTAAAATCTTTGTCAGGTAATTCTAACATGTGATTTCTGTCAGTGTTTTTAGAAGTTGACTATCTTTTCTCATTCAAGTTTTGAATTTTCTTAATTCTTGTTATGAAGGGTAATTCTTGAATATATGCTGGACATTTTGTCTATTGTGTTAGGAGACTCTGGTTTCTGTTTATATCTTTTATCTGGGTAGACAGTCACCTTGTTTTGGTTTATCATGTGAATGAGCCTTCTCTCATAGGCTATAGTTCCAGCAGCAATTTAATTTACAGAGCCTTTATGGTATTATTTAGATCTGTTTTATTTCTCTTGTGCTACTGCAGTTCTCACTGGTCCCTGCTAATGTTGACTAAAGTGTATGTGTGGGAAGGGAGGATGAATTTCCCCAGCCCTGGTTTCCAGGTGTCTCTCTGAGAGGAAGTGGTATGGTGGGATCCCTCTTACCAGTGTACCCTGATTGCCCAAGCATCTCTGGGGAGAACGGGAGAGTTGCAAGTCATAAAGAACAAGGAGGCTTCCCAGGCCAAGTCACTAGATATGACTGATTCTCCTTTACTGTTTCTACCACCCAGCTGTACATCTTTGGATGGGAGAGGAGGGTTGTATTAGTCTGTTTTCATGCTGCTGATAAAGACCCGAGACTGGTCAATTTACAAAAGAAAGGTTTGTTAGACTTACATACAGTTCTACATGGCTGGGCAGGCCTCACAATCATGGTGGAAGGTGAAAGGCAAGGAGGAGCAAGTCCCGTCTTACATACATGGTGGCAGGCAAAGAGAGAGAGAGCTTGTACAGGAAAAATCCTTTTCTTAAAAAACCATCAGATCTTCTGAGACTTATTCACTGTCATGAGAACAGTATGGGAGAAACTGCCTCCGTGATTCAATTATCACCCACCGGGTCCCTCCCACAATACATGGGAATTATGGGAGTACAGTTCAAGATGAGATCTGGTAGGGGACACAACCAAACCATATCAAGGATCTTGGGCCCATGGGGAAAAAGGGGCTTCCCTGGACCAGGCTGCTTGTTATGACTGTTTCATTTTTGGCAGTTCTGTTTTCTTGCCTCCACGCCACTGTCTGTGGCAGGGTATGAGGGTCTCAGGGACAAAGAGGCATCTGGGATGGGACACTTGTTATGACTGAGTCCCCCTTGCTAGTGCTATTTTCCTGCCTGAGTATCCCTAAGTAGAAAAGAACTTTCTCAGGCCTAGTGAGGACAGGAAATATTTCTCTTGACTGCTTATTTCTTGTGGTACATTTAATTAATTTATCTTGATAGTGTTGATAGGTTCTCCTGATGTCATCAGAGAGACTCCCATTTGGTCCATGGGAAGAATGAGACTATCTGACTTGCCTCTTGTTGATCAAGTAGGGATCAAGAACAGTCAGGTCTGGGTGGTCTTCCTGTGTTGGGTGGTGGTATGCAAGATATCCTACTGTTGTTCCTCCAGTCCTGGGATCCCAAACCAGATTCTCTTCTTCTTACCACATTTCAGAGTTCTCCTTTGGTTATCTCTTCATCATTTCTAAGATTTACAGTTGTGCTTAGCAGAGAGAAAAAGAGCAACATGGGTCTATGTCATCTTTTCTACACTAGAAGTCTCAAATACATTTTTAAAAGGTAATTTTGTAGAGAAAATACAAACTATTCTTTTGTTTCTAGAATGTGCTGGCCAGATTTAATTATATTTCTTTAAATGGCTAACATTTTAACATTTCTTTAAATGGCTAGCAATAGTTAAGGTCTAATCATAATTCTTTATTTTTAGTCTGATCACTTTCCCTACACTATAGGTTTTAGACACAGCACTAAATGCCATTTACCCAGCAAAGATAGGTAGGCTTTACTTTGATTCCTTCTATCATTTGTTTTTGCTTCCTTCTCTTCTCTGTTGGATGATTATTTTTAAGGTTTAGAAAATAGTAGCTGTGAATATCAACTGTCAAGAGAGAACTCTAGGAGGACACTGCTGTTAACTGGGTATCTTAGTCATGTTCACATGAAGTTGCTAAGGCTTGCTTCAGAACATGAAGAACAATGGTATATAAGAAAACTCATTATGGCAAAATCTAATCTGTTTACTTACTTGGCATAAAACTTATCCCTGATTGAAAATATATCTAAAGAAGCCTATTGTATTTTTGCCTTGTTATAGAGACTATGAAGATTATATATTTCATCTACATATGTATATACGATTATATAAATATATTTCTTTAGGATATAGTACTACATGATACTATATTATAATGTTATTATAATACCATGTTACAATAGTATTATAGTAAGTGATCATCCAAAAGTGAAGAAGGAAGGAAAAACAAATAATATAAGGAACCAAAGTAGAACCTACCTGCAATACTATATTATAATGTTATTATAATATAATACCACATTATAATGTTATTATAATACCATATTATAATGTTGTTTTCATATAAGATTTAGTGTTAAGAGAATACTAAATCATATTATAATACTAAATTCTAGCGTTATTATAATAGTACATTATAATGTTATTATAATAGTATTTTAATATAATACTATATTATACTATTTTGCTAACAATACTATATCATAAAGTTTTAATTATATAACACTATATTATACTGTTTTTTATTATCTAATTCTACATTATCATGTTTTTGTTATATAATATTATCTTATACAATTGTAACAGTGGTTAAAACTCAGGTTCAATGTCAGGCAACACTGGTTTGTTCCAAAATTTATTGTCAGCCTTAGACAATTTGATTAATTTTCAATTTGAGATACCTAACAATGTATTTCATAGCCTTGTTTCTGTATTCTAGTAGATAATGCATAGAAAATGTTTAACACAGTGCCCTGAACATAGTAAATATTTAATAAACATCAGTTTCATTATTTAAATGTCATCATTCTTTCCCTAAGCCTCTTCATTTTGAAAATGACAACAGTAAAAGCATAGAATGAGAGCATTCGATATAAGTTTCTTGAAAATATTTTTAATAAAAAATGTCCACTTCTGGTTTGTTTAGAAATTTTTATCTTTTGTGTCTTTCTTTCTCCTAACATGATTAAATAATGACCTAAAGTATTTCATTTAATTAAAAGTTTATTTTTGTTTGTTTTTAATTAATAAAAGTTTTACCAGAAATGATCTGCATTAATCAACATTATAGCCAAAATCTAATTATATCACCCTGTCAAATCAAAATGATTCATAACTTATTTCTAAGGTTCTATTGATTAACTTACATATCAAGTAAAAATTATGACTATTTGCTTCTAGGTTTTTCTTCAATTAGGTGTGTATTATATAAATGTTAAGATAATTTCTATTAAATGAGAAAGTGAGATGTTTGAAAAAATAGGACAATAATTTTATTTTGAGAGATGACATTGACTTCATTGTTCCCTTTGGCCAAATCTACATTGTACAGTGTAATATCAATTAAACAAATATATATTTACCAATCATCAATGATAGTCTTCATTGATTTGGCATTTGAGGAGAGTCCATGCAGTAATATGGTTGTGGTTCCTACCTCAAATGGTGTAGTTGTTAATATGATGAATTCTGAACAGTTGACAATTTAAAATTCTCTGAAATTTCATTATGTGATTTGTTTCTAGAAAATAAATGAACTAGTAAAAGATAAATGATTTCTGCAATTACACTGAAAAGTGAAGATAAACATGATTATTAGTTTATTTGTTTACAGTGGGGGGTCTTAAGTACTATCAGATTTGTGGTTGGGGAATGTGGTCTGCGATTTGGCTAGATAATGATGAGACTAAATGACAATAGAGAGGCCTATTGCAGCACATTCCCAAGTTAATCTGTGAAGAAAATATACAGTAACTTCTCTGTAGTCTACTAAGTATTTTAGAAAGTGAGTTGTTTATACACTTTTGATACTGTAAACTGGTAAGTGCCCAAATGACTTATGAAATTTTCTATGCTCTTTGATCAATAATTTATTTATTACACTCTGAGTCTAACTGCAATACATGAAAAACTATCTGAAGTTAAAATAATGCATCTAAATAAGTAATACATGTTGTAGAATCTATTTTGGGGGAGTGTTATTTGAATATTACCTATAGAATTTAAACTTATTGAGTATGACCTCATAGGATGTAGGCAGCATTATGAATATTTTCCCAGTAATTGTATTTTACTTTTATAGATGATCCATCATGTTATTCAGTGATAAAAGGGAAACAAAATTAGCTAACAGATATTGGAAATCAATCATATAGACACACATGCATAGTTTTGATTTAAATTGTATGGACAATTCACATAATTTGCCACTATACTTGTTCATAGCTCCAGTGATACAGGTTCATTAGGGACTTGAAGTTCTTATGTTAAAAAGTTGCCTCTCTTTTCAATCAGATCAAATATAATTGTGTGTTCAGGTATATAGATGCATAGACATGTCTTTTTCCTTAATCTTTTTATTCCTGATAAATAATCTCCACAATTCTTTCTATAATATTTACTTTGACAAAAGCAGACTATATCCTCTCATGCTTATACTACTAAAATTTATAACCTGAACAGAACCTTTTCCTCTGAGTTTACCTTTATTAACTGTAAAAATGATCACTGTGTCTTTAGGTCAGTAAGTGCATTTTCTTTTGGTTGTGCCAAGTTTTAGATTACTAATTCAATTTCATCGATTCCTCCCATGAGCCTAGGTCCCATCTGGGAATGCCAAACAAAGCCAAAATTGGTATTAGAGTTCTAGCATGCAAGTGGATAAATTGTAATCCTTCCTTAGGAAACCAACGGGTCAGTTTCAATGGAGGAGAACAACTGTGCCCAAATGGATAGGACAATTACCCAAATTTATCTGAAGCCAGTAGAGGTAGGAAAGTGGTGGAAAATAATGTCTTACAAAAGATATTAAAAAATGGTAAAAAGAAAAGAAGCTATATCTCTCATTAGCCCAAAGGGTGAGAGTGGGGTCCAAAATAGATGTGAAAATTAGAGATTACAAATCAAGAACACATGGAAATAGAACAAAGCATGAATGACGGAATAATATTCAAGGATTTTTTTATTATGAAGGCTGAGTCATCCCAAACTTCCTATTAATGGATGCTGGTATTAGAGTGTTTGTGTAGATCAGAGATCTATACAGATCAAGAGAATTATTGTTAAGGCTATTTAAACATTATACATAAATATATCAATATATATTGTAAGAAAGCTTAACACCAAGTTGGGTTCCAACACTAATATAAGAAAGTGCTAAAAATGGGAGTATGGCTGCCTCAGTTTTGGTCTAGTTCTCAAGAGCATAGCTGCAATTATATATGCTAGTTGGAATTATATATGCTATATATATATGCATATATAGCATATATATGCTGTATGCTCCAATTATATATGCTAATCATATATATAAGGCAGAATCATCAAAACAGAACAGAACATGGTCAAAACCCAATTTTGTAATGCTTAGCTGTCAACCCCAAAGAGGGTACAGAGTGAGAGACAGAAGATAATTATTTGAAGATAATTCTGGAGAGCTATTGGGTTGCTGGTACTGTTATTGTGTCCTATGTCTCAATGGGAAAAATTAAATACCTTATTCTATTCTCAAGTCTAGAAAAAGAAGCCTCAGGAATGCCACTGGGATAATGTATTTGGGTTTCTTGGAGCATGGTGTATGGGATGAACTTGTTCTGAGTCATGTCTGAAAAATCTTAAGTATGTGTGACTGTGACTTCTTGACTCCTCTGAAGATGAGGTCTTGTTATGGAGGGGTTTTAGATCCTGCTCAAGAGTACTGCCTGGAGAGGAAAGACTAGAAAAGAAATAATATAAAATATAAAATAATATATATTATATATATATAATAATAATATAAAATATATCTTAGGATCCAGAAGGATCAGAAAGAGATGATTTGCACACACTAAAGAAAGTTCAAGTGAGAGATCACCAATGATTGGGTGGAGAGCTACGTTTCAAGCACACCCAAGAAAAAGGATCCATTTGAGAAAATGTAAGTTTAAACATCTGCCAAACCAGATGAGTACAATTTGCCAGATCACCTTTAGAGTAGCAGTCAACTTCTGTTCTGAAGAAGCCCAAGAGAATATAAATAGGTGAGAAGGAGTAGAAACTATAGGTAGAAACAGGGAGAAACAGGCATCATACATTTCTTTCCCATTCATCTGAATAAAGATGAAATTTGGTGGTGATAGCTGTAGGTATGGCGTTACATATTTTAAGTAATTACAATGTACTTCAGGTTAATTCTGTTGAAAATAGAAACTTTGCTCCAATGTAATTCCCTTTCTCTCTGTTTTTAGTACTATTACTCTCTCTCTTTCTTTTTTTTTTTTTTTTTTTTTTTTTTTTTTTTTTTTTTTTTTTTTTGCATTTTTAGTAGAAACGGGGTTTCACTGTGTTAGCCAGGGTGGTCTTGATCTCCTGACCTCATGATCTGCCCACCTCGGCCTCCTAAAGTGCTGGGATTACAGGCATAGTACTATTACTCTTAAACACACGTATACGTGTGTGTGTATGTATGTTGATAAGGCTCTGTTAATTGATACTTGTTTGTTTCTTTCTCTGTTATTCAACTAGATAATTCTCACTGATTAATCTTCGAGTTTACCGATTGTCTTTTTTCTACCATCATAAATATGCTTTTAAATTTCTTTAGTGAATTTTCTATTTTAATTATTATTTTTTTAACTCTGAATTTCTCATTTTATTTTATAGTTTTTATGCATTTACTGAGATTCTCATTTTTGAGCCACTGTCTTCATACTGTCATATAATCTTTAAATACATTCAGAATAGCTACTTTGAAATATTTCTGCTAAACTAACAGCTGGGCCCACTTGGAATCAGTTTCTATTGCCTGCTTTTCATTTCTTCTAAGTATAGGTCTCAGTTTACTGTTTCTTTCCATGTTTCATCATGTTTTGTTGAAAAATAAAAATTTATATAAGGCATTTTATCTATTTTCCTCATGGTGTGTAGCCACTTACGTATTTAATTATGTTTCATTACTTTTTATTTTACTTTGCTTGACTGCTTACTGGTTGCTCTTATGACTGCATAAATAAGCGATCAGCTAATTATTTGAACAAATATCGTTAAACATCTCAAGTCTATATGACTTTTCATCCTCTGTCATTGGATTTGTTTGGGGGTTTGTGAGCACTTTCCAAGTATGACCGTTTTATATACTACCTTTGATTTTCACTCTCTGTGGGCCTGTTATGGATCTCTTTTTGACTAATTTCTTAGTCAGCTATGGATGTAGGAAGAACTTATTTATCTCTTGTATGGCTCTCTCACATATAACTACCCCATAAAATCTGACTGGTCTTCCACTCCCATAACCAGTTCCGTAAACTCAGGCTAGCAAAGCTCTAAATTTTTCCCATTTGTTTTCTACTGAGGTTTCTATTTTCACCAACAAACTACTTTCATGTATTTCCACAATCTGCCTCAAATCAAATCCATTTATCCTGGCAGCATGACTATTATTTCTAATAGTCAACATTGCCCTGGGAACAGTGCAGACCTAGAGGGAATGGGAGAAATTCTAACAAAAAACACTATGATGTCCTGCTATTCATAGCAGCTTTTCATGATAAATGGTTTTAAATTTGATGTTTGTTTTTGGGTAATTTTCATAGCACTGACATGGTTATTTCTAACAATTTTGCCAAGATTTCTACTTTTTGGGAGGAAGAGTATTTGATAATTTCTTCAGGGAGTCATAACAGTTAGCCTAGCAGTTCTTCAAGGTTTATTTAACATTGGAAAATCATTTATTTTTTCCCCGTTAAAAATTTGCAATAAAAATGTGATAATATGACCATCTATATAGATGTAAGCTTAATGTAGATACATTTTAAAACACGTTCACTAATTTAAGGTCTTAAACTAGAATGAACAAGAAACTTCTGTAAACTAAAACAATAAATGGCATGGGGGAAATAACAATATCGATAATTACACTTATTTCAAAACATTGAATACACTCATTTTATTTAATTTTTTTTTAAATTTTTTTTTATTATTATACTTTAAGTTCTAGGGTACATGTGCATAATGTGCAGGCTTGTTACATATGTATACTTGTGCCATGTTGCTGTGCTGCACCCATCAACTCGTCAGCACCCATCAACTCGTCATTTACGTCAGGTATAACTCCCAATGCAATCCCTCCCCCCTCCCTCCTCCCCATGATAGGCCCCGGTATGTGATGTTCCCCTTCCCGAGTCCAAGTGATCTCATTGTTCAGTTCCGACCTATGAGTGAGAACATGCGGTGTTTGGTTTTCTGCTCTTGTGATGATTTGCTAAGAATGATGGTTTCCAGCTGCATCCATGTCCCTACAAAGGACACAAACTCATCCTTTTTTATGGCTGCATAGTATTCCATGGTGTATATGTGCCACATTTTCTTCATCCAGTCTGTCACTGATGGACATTTGGGTTGGTTCCAAGTCTTTGCTATTGTGAATAGTGCCGCAATAAACATATGTGTGCATGTGTCTTTATAGCAGCATGATTTATAATCCTTTGGGTATATACCCAGTAATGGGATGGCTGGGTCATATGGTACATCTAGTTCTAGATCCTTGAGGAATCGCCATACTGTTTTCCATAATGGTTGAACTAGTTTACAATCCCACCAACAGTGTAAAAGTGTTCCTATTTCTCCACATCCTCTCCAGCACCTGTTGTTTCCTGACTTTTTAATGATCGCCATTCTAACTGGTGTGAGATGGTATCTCATTGTGGTTTGGATTTGCATTTCTCTGATGGCGAGTGATGATGAGCATTTTTTCATGTGTCTGTTGGCTGTATGAATGTCTTCTTTTGAGAAATGTCTGTTCATATCCTTTGCCCACTTTTTGATGGGGTTGTTTGTTTTTTTCTTGTAAATTTGTTTAAGTTCTTTGTAGGTTCTGGATATTAGCCCTTTGTCAGATGAGTAGATTGCAAAAAATTTCTCCCATTCTGTAGGTTGCCTGTTCACTCTGATGGTAGTTTCTTTTGCTGTGCAGAAGCTCTTTAGTTTAATGAGATCCCATTTGTCAATTTTGGCTTTTGCTGCCGTTGCTTTTGGTGTTTTAGACATGAAGTCTTTGCCCATGCCTATGTCCTGAATGGTACTACCTAGGTTTTCCTCTAGGGTTTTTATGGTATTAGGTCTAACATTTAAGTCTCTAATCCATCTTGAATTAATTTTCGTATAAGGAGTAAGGAAAGGATCCAGTTTCAGCTTTCTACTTATGGCTAGCCAATGTTCCCAGCACCATTTATTAAATAGGGAATCCTTTCCCCATTTCTTGTTTCTCTCAGGTTTGTCAAAGATCAGATGGCTGTAGATGTGTGGTATTATTTCTGAGGACTCTGTTCTGTTCCATTGGTCTATATCTCTGTTTTGGTACCAGTACCATGCTGTTTTGGTTACTGTAGCCTTGTAGTATAGTTTGAAGTCAGGTAGCTTGATGCCTCCAGCTTTGTTCTTTTGACTTAGGATTGTCTTGGAGATACGGGCTCTTTTTTGGGTCCATATAAACTTTAAAGCAGTTTTTTCCAATTCTGTGAAGAAACTCATTGGTAGCTTGATGGGATGGCATTGAATCTATAAATAACCTTGGGCAGTATGGCCATTTTCACGATATTGATTCTTCCTATCCATGAGCATGGTATGTTCTTCCATTTGTTTGTGTCCTCTTTGATTTCACTGAGCAGTGGTTTGTAGTTCTCCTTCAAGAGGTCCTTTACATCCCTTGTAAGTTGGATTCCTAGGTATTTTATTCTCTTTGAAGTAATTGTGAATGGAAGTTCATTCATGATTTGGCTCTCTGTTTGTCTGTTACTGGTGTATACGAATGCTTGTGATTTTTGCACATTAATTTTGTATCCTGAGACTTTGCTGAAGTTGCTTATCAGCTTAAGGAGATTTTGGGCTGAGACAATGCGATTTTCTAAATATACAATCATGTCATCTGCAAAGAGGGACAATTTGACTTCTTCTTTTCCTAACTGAATACCCTTGATTTCCTTCTCTTGCCTGATTGCCCTAGCCAGAACTTCCAACACTATGTTGAATAGGAGTGGTGAGAGAGGGCATCCCTGTCTTGTGCCAGTTTTCAAAGGGAATTTTTCCAGTTTTTGCCCATTCAGTATGATATTGGCTGTGGGTTTGTCATAAATAGCTCTTATTATTTTGAGGTACGTTCCATCAATACCGAATTTATTGAGCGTTTTTAGCATGAAGGGCTGTTGAATTTTGTCAAAAGCCTTTTCTGCATCTATTGAGATAATCATGTGGTTCTTGTCTTTGGTTCTGTTTATATGCTGGATTATGTTTATTGATTTGCGAATGTTGAACCAGCCTTGCATCCCAGGGATGAAGCCCACTTGATCATGGTGGATAAGCTTTTTGATGTGCTGCTGAATATGGTTTGCCAGTATTTTATTAAGGATTTTTGCATCGATGTTCATCAGAGATATTGGTCTAAAATTCTCTTTTTTTGTTGTGTCTCTGCCAGGCTTTGGTATCAGGATGATGTTGGCCTCATAAAATGAGTTAGGGAGGATTCCCTCTTTATCTATTAATTGGAATAGTTTCAGAAGGAATGGTACCAGCTCCTCCTTGTACCTCTGGTAGGATTCGGCTGTGAATCCATCTGGTCCTGGACTTTTTTTGGTTGGTAGGCTATTAATTATTGCCTCAATTTCAGAGCCTGCTATTGGTCTATTCAGGGATTCAACTTCTTCCTGGTTTAGTCTTGGAAGAGTGTAAGTGTCCAGGAAATTATCTATTTCTTCTAGATTTTCTAGTTTATTTGCGTAGAGGTGTTTATAGTATTCTCTGATGGTAGTTTGTATTTCTGTGGGGTCAGTGGTGATATCCCATTTATCATTTTTTATTGCTTCTATTTGATTCTTCTCTCTTTTCCTCTTTATTAGTCTTGCTAGTGGTCTGTCAATTTTGTTGATCTTTGCAAAAAACCAACTCCTGGATTCATTGATTTTTTGGAGGGTTTTTTGTGTCTCTATCTCCTTCAGTTCTGCTCTGATCTTAGTTATTTCTTGCCTTCTGCTCGCTTTTGAATGTGTTTGCTCTTGCTTCTCTAGTTCTTTTAATTGTGATGTTAGAGTGTCAATTTTAGATCTTTCCTGCTTTCTCTTGTGGGCATTTAGTGCTATAAATTTCCCTCTACACACTGCTTTAAATGTGTCCCAGAGATTCTGGTATGTTGTATCTTTGTTCTCATTGGTTTCAAAGAACATCTTTATTTCTGCCTTCATTTCGTTATGTACCCAGTAGTCATTCAGGAGCAGGTTGTTCAGTTTCCATGTAGTTGAGCGGTTTTGATTGAGTTTCTTAGTCCTGAGTTCTAGTTTGATTGCACTGTGGTCTGACAGTTTGTTATAATTTCTGTTCTTGTACATTTGCTGAGGAGTGCTTTACTTCCAATTATGTGGTCAATTTTGGAATAAGTGTGATGTGGTGCTGAGAAGAATGTATGTTCTGTTTTTTGGGGTGGAGAGTTCTATAGATGTCTATTAGGTCTGCTTGCTGCAGAGATGAGTTCAATTCCTGGATATCCTTGTTAACTTTCTGTCTCGTTGATCTGTCTAATGTTGACAGTGGAGTGTTGACGTCTCCCATTATTATTGTATGGGAGTCCAAGTCTCTTTGTAAGTCTCTAAGGACTTGCTTTATGAATCTGGGTGCTCCTGTATTGGGTGCATATATATTTAGGATAGTTAGCTCCTCCTGTTGAATTTATCCCTTTACCATTATGTAATGGCCTTCTTTGTCTCTTTTGATCTTTGATGGTTTAAAGTCTGTTTTATCAGAGACTAGCATTGCAACCCCTGCTTTTTTTTGTTCTCCATTTGCTTGGTAAATCTTCCTCCATCCCTTTATTTTGAACCTATGTATGTCTCTGTGTGTGAGATGGGTCTCCTGAATACAGCAGACTGATGGGTCTTGACTCTTTATCCAGTTTGCCAGTCTGTGTCTTTTAATTGGAGCATTTAGTCCATTTACATTTAAGGTTAAGATTGTTATGTGTGAACTTGATCCTGCCATTATGATATTAACTGGTTATTTTGCTCGTTATTTGATGCAGTTTCTTCCTAGCCTAAATGGTCTTTACATTTTGGCATGTTTTTGCAATGGCTGGTACCGGTTGTTCCTTTCCATGTTTAGTGCTTCCTTCAGGGTCTCTTGTAAGGCAGGCCTAGTGGTGACAAAATCTCTAAGCATTTGCTTATCTGTAAAGGATTTTATTTCTCCTTCACTTATGAAACTTAATTTGGCTGGATATGAAATTCTGGGTTTAAAATTCTTTTCTTTAAGAATGTTGAATATTGGCCCCCACTCTCTTCTGGCTTGTAGAGTTTCTGCCGAGAGATCTGCTGTTAGTGTGATGGGCTTCCCTTTGTGGGTAACCCAACCTTTCTCTCTGGCTGCCCTTAAGATTTTTTCCTTCATTTCAACTTTGGTGAATCTGGCAATTATGTGTCTTGGAGTTGCTCTTCTCGAGGAGTATCTTTGTGGCATTCTCTGTATTTCCTGGATTTGAATGTTGGCCTGCCCTACTAGGTTGGGGAAGTTCTCCTGGATGATATCCTGAAGAGTGTTTTCCAACTTGGTTCCATTTTCCCCCTCACTTTCAGGCACCCCAATCAGACGTAGATTTGGTCTTTTTACATAATCCCATACTTCTTGCAGGCTTTGTTCATTTCTTTTTCTTCTTTCTTCTTTTGGTTTCTCTTCTCGCTTCATTTCATTCATTTGATCCTCCATCGCTGACATTCTTTCTTCCAGTTGATCGAGTCGGTTACTGAAGCTTGTGCATTTGTCACGTATTGAACACACTCATTTTAAAGACAATAAAAAATGGTGCCAACTATCACTATTTCTATTAAACATTAATTTTTTTACCTTTTTGTTTCACATTGCCATGTATTCATTAGATACCAAATATGTTCATATTAGAACACTCACTCTTATTCAGTATGTTCATACTATCAGGTTTGAGTGCTTAATTTGGGGATATTTTATTGAAGTTAGGTATTAAATTATTTAAGGTAAATATTAAACTCAACTTTGCTTGTAATGTAAGGTTTATGATATCTTTATAGTATTTGGAGAGAGTGGAAATCTTGATTTAATCTTCTTACACTATTGCAACTGTGACACATAAATACTCCTACAGTTTATATTGCAATAAATATAAAAATCACTCAAAGGCATATTCACCACGTACTAAACGGATAGTTTTAGTTTATTATACTCCTTATAAAATTATGAAACACTGTATTTTTACCAGTAATCACTCATCTCCAAAATACTAAGCTCATTACTGTGGTAGAAGCACCTAATCATTGTCAAGATTGATGAGAAATGTTCAGTAATGTTTTTGTTTCCCCATTCTTTATCACATGTGTTGAAGACGTACCTCAAGCTATCATTTTCTTGTTCCATCATAGGATGCTGTTTGTCATATCACATTTTTGCCATACTTTTTTGTTCAGGCTGACAGTTTACATAATTTTTCTCAATCTTATCATGATGGGCATAGATGAAACTGAAAAAGTATATGTGTTCCTGAGACATTAATAAAACATATTTATATCAAAACTCATACTTTTCTTACTGAACTATATTATCAACAAATATTCTAATAATGAAAATAATTTTATTTGAAGCTAAAATGTTTCCTTTGTAGTTTCACTATTTTGTATCAGGAGAATTTGACCACTACTGAAAGACATTTGTCTTTCTTCATTTCAAAATAAAGCGTTCTTCACAAGAATATGATTATCTTATTTTAATATGTAGTTATTCTCACATGAATATCCCCTATTCTCGTCTGCAGTCATCTGGACTTTATTACCCATTCACAAATAACTCTTCCCTATTTCATTATCATAAATTATATCTTTTAAATTTCTCTCAAATCCATTCTCCTCCCATTTCTTCTCATATTAAAATATTATTTTTGTTATATATCTTTATTCAGGAACATATAGTCACCTTTTTTGGACTGGTGCAATAGCCTGTTAACTGATTTCCAGCCTCTAGTCATGTTAAGTTCTCAATTTAATATGAGTATTATAAGGAATTTTTAAAGCATGCAAAGCACATTGACATTTCCCTGCATGTCCAATGCATGAAACAAGACAAAAAAATAGTAGGTTAGATAAGGAATAAAACTGTCATTATTTAAAGATGAATTGATATTATGTGGAGAAAATCCCAAGAAATTCAAGTTTATGTACAATAAACTACATAAGAATTGAAAACTAAATTCAGAAATTTCAAAAACTGTTAAAAACACAGGAAAATATAAATAGTAATTTCATGAAATTTACACAGAAACCTGCAATTTTTTCCCTAAAATCGAGAAGGAAGGAACAGCTTACGGTATGTTTTACACGTTCAAAATACAAAGACATGTCAAATATACTGCAGGCCACTATAGACCTATTTTGAGTCTATGGAAATACAACTACAAATTCTTTAACAAGATATTAACAGAATGATTTCAGAGACACATATAAAAGAATACAGCATGACAGAGTGGGGTTTACTTTGAATATACAACGATGGTTTTCATTTAGAAAACAATCAATGTGTTTCACAAGGCTAACAGAATAATAGAGAACTGTCAGGTGGTAATTTCAAAATCTGTGGAAAACCACTTGATAAAATTCAACAATCATTCAAGATAAAAACTAACAAAGGTAACCTATAAAAATCTTACAGCTACAAAAAATTAGCCCGGTGTGGTGGTAGGTGCCTGTAGTCCCAGCTACACTGGAGCCTGAGGCAGGAGAATGGTGTGAACCTGGGAGGCAGAGCTTGCAGTGAGCCGTGATCGCCACTGCACTATGGCCCTCTGGCCTGGGCAACAGAGCGAGACTCAGTCTCAAAAAAAAAATCTGGCAGCTAGCTTCACTTTTAATAACAACATATTGAAGTTTGATCATGATGTGAAGGTGCTTGTTTTTATTATTCTCATTCGCTATTATATAGAGGGAGGGGGACAGCTATTATAATGTAGCACAAAAGAAAAGTTTAGCAAGTTTACTTTACAAAAGGTTTTGATTTTGTATATGCTAGAAACAACTTTAAAATAAGACATTCATAAAATAGTGAAAAAATGGCACAAAATACTTAGGAATCAGTTTAACTAAAGACAAACAAGAGTTTATGATTAGCCTTTAAAAAGGAGGCAATCAGATAAGAACCTATCTTAGTAACTTTGAACAGAATGAGAGGAAGGTTTTCCCTAAGCAGTTTCCAGCTTAAGTTGTCCTTAGTGATTTTGGGGTCCCAAAATACTTTCTGTTCACACATTTCACTGACGGTCCAACCAATACTATTTGGCAAAACAAAGACAACAATTAGTTATCTCAGCAAATGTTTTGCATTTGTATATCTATGAATTGATATACAAAGTCTGTATACACATACAGACACACAGACAAACACAAATATATACATGAGAGAGAGGGCAACAAGAATGTATTAATAGAATTTTCACTACTAGATATTAAGGCTTATTAAGTAATTAAAACAAATTAGTATTGGCAAAAGAATAGATGATCAACAGACTGTTGGGACTGAATGAAATCCATACATACACAGTAACATTATTTGTGACAAGGGCAAAAGACATGAATTTATAGATTTAAAAAGCTAAGCAAATTAAAAAAGGGATAAATGTGTAAATGATTTATATTAATAAATCAGAAGCAAACTAGAAGGCTATTAATATCAGATGAAGTAGACTTTAGAGAAAGGAATATTACTAGGGATAAAAAGGCATTGGATAAGGATGAAAAGGTAAATTTTAAAGATGATATAAAAATTTAATGACTATGCACCTAAAAATAAAACTTCAAAATACATGGTGCAAAAACTGGCAGAACTAAAAGAAGAAATAGAAAAACCTACAACTATTTTTTGATATTTCAGCTATTCTTTCACCGCAATAAATAGAACAATTATGCAGAAAATCAGCAATAATATTGAAGATCTGAAGAACACTATTAGTCAACTTGCCCTAATTAACATTTATGAAACATTTTACTCCACAATTGTAGAAAAAGATTTTCTTCCAAGATCACATGAAACATTCATTAAGATCAACCATTTTCTAGACAATATAACTAACTCTAAAACATATTTTAAAAATAAAATTATAGAAAGTATATTCTGTGAACATATTGCAATTCAACCAGAATTCATTAACAAAAACAACACACTTAGAAATAACCCAAGAGTCAAAGAATATGTCACAGGGGAAGTTAAAAAATACGGAATGAAGGAAAACCTCAACATTTCAAAATTGTTTGTTTCAGCTAAATTAGTGTTTAGAAAGAAATTATAGCATTAAATTCAGATTTTAGAAAAGAAGAAACATCACAGGTCAAGTCAATAACCTGTTTCTACTCAGAGAACTTAGACAAAGAAGGACAAATTATATCCTGAGCACATAGAAGGAAAGAAAAAAACACAGATATTAATGAAATTAAGCTAATTACACAAACGCTTCCAGAAACAGAAGAGACTGGACTATTTCTCAATATGTTTTTTTTGCAGCTACTATTATGATAC
This sequence comes from Chlorocebus sabaeus, assembly GCF_047675955.1. Lineage (NCBI taxonomy): Eukaryota > Metazoa > Chordata > Mammalia > Primates > Cercopithecidae > Chlorocebus > Chlorocebus sabaeus. The sequence continues at coordinate 82,898,244 of NC_132924.1, read as the reverse complement.
CAAAAGCACAGTCATTATAAATAATTAGAACTGCAATCCAATATTGATGGTAAATAAAGAAGCAAACTTTCTTACTGAGATATTAATAAATTTATCTAGCAATATATAAAAGATAGCCTATGATGACCAAATAGGACTTATTATTGGAATAGAAAGCATTTGGCACTAGAAATGCAATCAATCTAATTCCCCATAAGAACAAAGAAGAAAATCCATATGACAACCTCCATAGAGAATTAGAGAAATTATTTGAAAAAATTCTAGATCTGTTTTAGGTTAAAACTCTCAGCAGCTCGTCTAGAAGGGAACATTCCTAACCTAATAATGGGAAACCCATTAAAAACAAACAATAATTCATCTAGCTAACATCAGAGCTGATGGTGAAAAATTAAATGCTTTTCCCTTAATCTTGGGAAAGACACAAGGGTGTCTACTCTCACAAATCCTATTGAACATTATACTGGAGGTCTTAATCAATACAATGAAGCAAAAAAATAAAAGCATAAACACTTAAAAAATAAAATCATTATTCACTCAGAAGATATGGTTGTATATGTAAAAAATCCCAAGAAATCCATCAGCACTGGAACATAAAAATGAGTTTTGCAAGATTACAGGATATAAGCTCAGTAAAGAAAAGTTAATTGCATTTCTATGTATTATCGATGAAGTAGAAATTGAAAAGCATTACCATTTAATGATACTAAACCTCACGAAATATTTAGGCATAAATCTGGCAAAATAAGAACAGGATCTCTAAAACTAAACTGGAAATCACATGAAAGAAAAGAGAACACTAAAAAATTGGGAAATAGTATATTTTATGAATTGGAATACTGAATATTAATGTTAGTTTAAATTCAGTGCAATTGTGTTGAGATTCAGCACCTCCAATCAAAATTCTAGCATGTTTTTGTGCATAAGTCAACAATCTAATTCTAAAATTTACATGGGGAGAAAAATAAACTAGAAACTAGACTAGCTATACAGTTTTGAAAAAGAATAAAATTTGTTCTGATTAAAAAATTAAAGCCATTCTACAAAGCTTCAACAATAAAATGTTGTTGTTTTGCTGAAAATATGACTACATTTCAATATAACATAATAGTTAATCAAGAAATACACCCATTCTTTCATGATCAATTGCTTTTAGACAAAATAACAATGTCAATTGATTCAAGCAGAAATGATCTTTTGGAAAACATGTTAGAATTATTGAATACGTACACGTAAAAAGAATAAAAACAAACCCAAAACTTCAGCTATTTATTTTTTACTTTATGCAAACAAAAATTCAAAATAGATCATAAAGCTAATTGTAGGTATAAAACCTCTGCAGGAAAACAAAAAAGGAGAATTTTAAACCTCACCTTACACAAAGATTTTTTAACCTACTACATATAGAGTATGATCCATAAAAGAAAAACAAAGGTGATAAATTGGTCTTCATCAAAATAAAGATCTCTGCCTTTTGAAAAAGATTGCTAAGAGGATTGAAAGACAGAATATGGATTGGAATAAACTATTTACAAATAACCCAGCTCGGAAAGGACAAATAAGGCATTTTAAAATTATGGACAAAACATTTGTATAGACACTTCACAAGAAAAGACTATATGAATGACAAATAATTACATAAAATTCTTAGCATCATGAGTCATTAGAATAAACGAACATTAAAAACACAATTATATGGCACCACTAACTTATTAGAATGTCCAAACGCACATACACACAAACAACAGCAAAATAGATAATTCCAAGTGCAGGAAAGTATAAGCAACAACCAGAACGCTCATACTCTGCTAGTAGGAAGGTAAACTAGTGTGCTTCTGTGGAAAACTGGCAGTTTCTGTTTTTTTTTTTTTTTTTTTTTTTTTTTTTTTGAGACAGGGTCTCACTCTGTCGCCCAGGCTGGAGTGCAGTGGCACAATATCGGCTCACTGCAAGCTCCGCCTCCCGGGTTCACGCCATTCTGCCTCAGCCTCCCGAGTAGCTGGGACTACAGGCGCCCGCCACCGCGCTCGGCTAATTTTTTCTATTTTTAGTAGAGACAGGGTTTCACCATGGTCTCGATCTCCTGACCTTGTGATTCTCCCGCCTCGGCCTCCCAAAGTGCTGGGATTACAGGCGTGAGCCACCGCGCCCGGCTAGTTTCTTATAAAATTATAAAAAATGTATGTAAAATTATACATTCTTAACATATGATTTAACAATTCCACTGCTATTTACCCAACAAAAATGAAAAGTTATGTTCATGCAAAAGCCTGTCCAAAAATATTTATTTATTTTTATTTTTGTTGATATATCATAGTTGTACATGTTTTGTTGGTATGTGTGATACTTTGATATATGTATACAATGTGTAATGATCAAATCAGGGTAATTGGGAGGTTCATCACCTCAAACATTTTTCTTTGTGTTGGGAACACTACAAATACTTAGCTTCTTTGAAATATACTATGTGTTATTGTTAATTATGATTTTCTCACTATACCATTGAATATTATAATACTTATAATATTTAATAATATATCATCAAATATTAGAATATTTATAATGGAATACTCATAGGTTTATATTTATAATAGAAAATAATTTATTTCCTAATCTGGTAGGTATTCTCTTTTCTTTTATGAGATTTACAGTTTGAGTTTATAGATCTTGTTCCTATTTTGCTAGATTTATGCCTATATATTTTGTGGTTTAGTATTATCAAATGATAATGCTTTTCAAGTTCTACTTCATTAATAGTATTTATAATATTTATAAATGTTAGCATTTATAATTGCTAACAACTGCAAGCAACCCAAATATCTTTCACTTGATGAACAGGTAAATAAACTGGTACAGCTATGTAACAGAATACTACACAGCAACTGAGAGCTACAAACTACAGATGTACACAACAGCTTGATACAATGATAAGGATCACTAAAAAGGGATACAAATGAATATTTTTGGAGAGGATGAGATATTTCTGTATCTTGGCTGTGGTGGCGGTTACAGAGCTGTTGTAAAACAGTGAATTTTATTGTATGAAAACAAAAACTTTATTTAAATTATTAACCATTAACAAAGATTAGAAAAAATGTTTATTACAGCAGAAAATGTTAATACTTACAAATTCATCAGGGGACTTGTGGTTTCTGATTTGGCATGTAAGGAGTTGAAAGTTGCCACTCCATCCTAACAAAGTGAAAAACTTGAACAAATGAAAATCAACAATCCTTCTTAGATTTCTCAGATAAATGAAGTCATGGGGAAAAATCATTGGCCTTCAAATTTGGAGAGACAGGTGAATGTACAGAATCTCGATTTACCAAAGCAGAAATCCACAGATAGAAACCTCTATGGGAACTAGTACTTGGTAAGAAAATCTAAACTGTAATTGAAGAATTTTTCAAGGCTCAATGTGGACAAGTCTGATAATTTAAAACTTCAGAGGAATCTTGACTGAGGGAGGTCCCAGAGTTTTCAAATTGTGCATTCAGAGCTCGACCAGGTTTTTCCAGTGAAGGTTGGAGAAAGAAAATCCCTTCTGCTTCCAGTAGAGGAGAAGAAAAGGAACCATATTGAAATATACCAAAGCATTCTGTACTTTTCACAAAGCCTTACTTTAGGAGAAAATATTTTAGGAGACCTGCTGAGTCTTGTCAGAACCTAACTGATCTGGGGGCTGGGAAATACCCAACTCCAGCCCATTCTGGCCATTCTGTTTCACCTAAGGCCAGAAACAGAAGCGGTTGTGAAGATGACAGTGTAGAGACCCAGGATCACTAACAGACAGACCTAAGCAAGGATTTTCTCGCCACATCTTGCCACCATCTCACTGAAGGCCTCTTGACCATAGTTCCTTTTACCCCAATACATCATATCCAACTATTAAAAAAAAAAAAAGAAAAGAAAAGAAAAGAAAAGAAAGAAAGAAAGAAAGAAAGAAAGAAAGAAAGAAAGAAAAAAATATGTAAGACATAATAAAAGGAAAGAAACACACCCCGCGCCCCCCCCAACCAAAGAAAACAGAGTTTGAGGAACAGAACATCATAACCATTCTCAGATATGGCAGGGATTTTGAAATTATTAGATTTGGAATTTAAAACAACTATGATTAATATGCCAAAGGCTTTAATGGATAAAATAGATAGCATACAAGAACAGATGGGCAATGTAAGCAGAAAGATGAAAAGGGTGGAAAGAGGAAAAAATCCAAAAGAAATGCTGAAGAACACCACCACTATAAAATAAAGAATGTCTTTGATGAGCTCATTAATAGACTGGACATGACTGAGGAAAGAATTGCTGAGTTTTCCTCATGCTAATGATCTCATGATAGAAACTTCCAAAGTTGAAAGGCAAAGAAAAAAAGATTGAAAAAATATGTCCAATAACTATGAAACAACTACAAAAGCCGTCAAGTGTGTGTAATGTGAATACTAGAAGGAGAAGAAAGAGAGAAATAAACAGAAGAAAAGTTTTAAACAGTAATGACTGAGCATTTCCCCCAAATTAATGTTAAAGACCAAACTATTGTTCCAGGAAGCTCAGAAAAAACAACAAAGATAAACGCCAAAAAAACTTAGGCATATTATATTCAAAATGCAGAAAATCAATGAAGAAAAACACTTGAAAGAAGCCAGAGGAAATAATTAAAAAAAAAAAAAACTTTACCTACAGAAGAATAGATTAGAATAACATCTGACTTCTCAGAAAACACACAAGTGAGAAAAGAGTGGAGTAAAATATTTAAAATGTTGAGAAAATTTAAAAAAGGAACCCACAGCAGCCTAGAATTTTACACCCTGTAAAATTATCCTTTAAAAGTGAGAGAGAAATACAGACTTTCTTAGACAAACAAAAATTGAGAAAATTTTTGCCAGTAGACCTTCTTTGAAAGAAATGTTAAAAGGTTCTTCAGAGAGAACAAAAATAGTATAGGTCAGAAAATTGGACTTACATATAGAAAGAGCATTAGAGTAAGGAAGTGTCAAGGTAAAATATAAACTTTTATATTTCTTATTCTTAGTCAACTTGACCGATAAAAGTCTGTTTAATGACCACAATATATTTGATTTTATATACTTATATATATACATATTACATATGTATGCTTATATGTGCTTATGCATAAATGAAAGAAATGACAACAATAATACAAGAGAAGTGAGGAAGAAATTAGGATCTTATTATTTTGTTTTTATTATAAGGCACTTGACTAACCCATGAAGCTTTATAGTGTTATTTCAAAGTGAATATAGATTTGTTGTAAATGCAAATTGCAAACTGTAGGGCAACACTAAAAAAAGTGAAAAAGGAAGTATAATTAGTTATGCTAAAAAAGGAGAGAAAATGGAATCATAAAGTGCTCAATTAAAACCACACACAAACACACACACACAAACAGAAAAACAGTAAAGACAAAATAGGAAAAAAGAACAAGGACAATGGATCAAATAGAATCTAGGTTGAGAAGAGCTGAACTTCATACATGAATTTTAAAAATGTGATAGATATAGCATCACAGCTTAGTAAGGAAATTATAGAATTTCAATAAAAAAGCTGGGGCTTAGGTTATGGATGTGAAAAATGTGACATTGCATACCTACTCCATATAAACAAAAATTAATCCTAGTAATATTAAATGAAAAATTCAAAACTTGGTCAATGTCAATATAGTAAAATATATGTACATGTATTAATCAGGTTGGGCTCCACAGCAAAATGGCATAGACTTAGTGGCTTAAAGCCTTGAACAAGAGAAATGCATTTCTTATAGCTTTGGAGGCTGGAAATCCAAGATCAAGGTATAGGCTAGTTTGGTTTCTGGTGAGGGCATTCTTTCTGGATTAGAGCTACTCATCTTCTTGCAGTGATCTCACATGGTGGAAAGAGAGAGAAATATCTGTAGTTTCTTTCTATAAGGGCATGAACCCCATCATGAGGACCCTACCCTCATAATCTCATCTAAGTCTAATTACCTGCTTCCAAAAAGCCCTACCTCTAAATACCATCATTGGTGGTTAGGGCTTCAACATTTGAAATTTGGGAGGACTTAACATTCAGTTCATGACGTATGTCATTGCATTAATAAAAATGTTTTCTTAAGATGTGAAACAGACACAGGTCTTCCTTAAGGAAAAGATGATAACTGAAAAGTCAGATATTACCAACTTTTGACAGAAAGCTGAGACAACAACAACGTTCCCTCTCTGCTGGTGCAATTCTTTATTGAAAAAACATTTTAGAAATTATTTTGACAACTCCTAGCAAAGTGTAACATGTACTTGTTCTATGAGCCAGGAATTTCACTACTAGGTATGTATGTTAAACTCTTACACATGTGCATAATGTGTCACAGACGATACTTTTTGTAAAGTGACAAAATTTACCTAATAGTAAAACAAACACACAAATAAACAGAAAAATGAGGAAGAACTCAATAATCTATTTACAATATAATTGATAAACAAATTATGGCTTATTCTGTATTAATCTGTTTTCGTGTTGCTGATAAAGACATACCCAAGACTGGGCAATTTACAAAAAACGACGTTTAATTGAACTTACAGTTCCATGTGGCTGGGGAAGCCTCACAATCATGGCAGAAGGCAAGGAGGAGCAAGTCATGTCGCACATGGACAGCAGCAAGCAAAGAGAGCTTGTGCAAGAATACTTCCCCTAATAATAACCATCAGATCTTGTGAGACTTACTATCACGAGAACAGCATGGGAAAGATCTGTGCCCATGATTCAATTACCTCCCATCAGGTCCCTCCCACAACATGTGGGAATTCAAGATGAGATTTGGGTGCGGATACAGTCAAACCATATCATTCATCCCCTGTCCCCTCTCTAATCTCATGTTCTCACATTTCAAAACCAATCATACCTTCCCAACAGTCCCCCAAAGTCTCAACTCATTTCGGCATTAATTCAAAAGTCCACAGTACAGAGTCTCATCTGAGACAAGGCAAGTCCCTACTGCCTATGAACCTGTAAAATCAAAAGCAAGTTAGTTACATCCTAGATACAATGGGGATATAGGTATTGGATAAATACAGCTATTCCAAGTGGGAGAAATTGGCCAAAACAAAGGGCCTACAGGCCTCATGCAAGTCCGAAATCCAGTGGGACAGTCAAATCTTAAAGCTACAAAATGATCTCCTTTGACTCCACGTCTCACATCCAGGTCACACTCATGCAAGCGGTGCGTTCCCATGGTCTTCAGCAGCTGTGCCCCTGTGGCTTTGCAGGGTATAGCCCCTTTCCTGGCTGCTTTTCCAGGCTGGCATTGAGTGTCTGTGGCTTTTCCAGGTGCACAGTGGATCTACCATTCTGGGGTCTGGAGGATGATGGTCCTCTTCTCACAACTCCACTGGGTGGTGCCCCAGTAGGGACTCTGTGTGGGGGCTCAGACCCTACATATTGCTTCTGCTTTGCCCTAGCAGAGATTATCCATGAGAGCTCTACCCCTGCAGCAAATTTTTGCTTGGGCATCCAGGCATTTCAATACAGCCTCTGAAATCTAGACAGAAGTTCCCAAACCTCAATTTTTGTCTTCTGTGCACCCACAGGTTCAACACCACATGGAAGCTGCCCAGGCTTGGGGCTTCCACCTTCTGAAGCAACAGCTGAAGCTGTACCTTGACCCCTGTTAGTCATGGCTGGAGTGGCTGGGACATGGGGCACCAAGTCCCTAGACTGCACACAGCATGAGCACTCTGGGCCAAGCCCAGGAAACCATTTTCTTCTAGGCCTCTGGGCCTGTGATGGGAGGGGCTGCCATGAAGACCACTGACATGCCCTGGAGACATTTTCCCCTTTGTCTTGTGGATTAAAATTTGGCTCCTCATTACTTATTTCTGCAGCTGGCTTGAATTTCTCTTCAGAAATGAATTTTTTCTTTTCTATCACATTGTCAGGCTGCAAATTTTCCAAGCTTTTATGCTCCGCTTACCTTCTAAAACTGAATACCTTTAATAGCACCCAAGTCATCTCTTGAATGCTTTGCTGCTTAGAAATTTCTTCTGCCAGATACCCTAAATCATCTCTCTAAAGTTCAAAGTTCCACACATCTCTAGGGCAGGGGAAAAATGCCACCAGTATCTTTACTAAAACATAACAAGAGTCACCTTTGTTCCAGTTCCCAACAAGTTCCTCATCTCCATCTGAGACCACCTCAACCTGGACCTTATTGTCTAAATCAGTATCAGGCTTTTGGCCAAAGACATTCAACAAGTCTCTAGGAAGTTCCAAACTTTCACATATTTCCCTGTCTTCTGAGCCCTCCAAACTGTTCCAACCTCTGCCTGTTACCCAATTCAAGTCACTTCCAAATTTTTGAGTATCTTTTCAGAAATACCCAACTCTACTGGTAACAACTCTACTGTATTAGTTTGTTTTCACCCTGCTGATAAAGACATGCCCAAGACTGAGCAATTTACAAAAGAAAGAGGTTTTCTTGGACTTGCAGTTCCACGTGACTGGGGAAGCCTCATAATCATGGCAGAAGGCAAGGAGGAGCAAGTCATGTCTTACATGGATGGCAGCAAGCAAAGGGAGCTTGTGCAGGAAAACTCCCATTTTAATAACCATCAGATCTCCTGAGACTTACTCACTATCATGGGAACAGCATGGGAAAGACCTGCCTCTATGATTCAATTACCTCCCACTGGATCCTAGTCACAATACATGAGAATTCAAGATGAAATTTGGGTGGGGATACAGCCAAACCATATCAATTCTTACCATGGTATATTATGATATAACAGTGCAATTGAATTAACTGTAGGTACATGTATTTACATAAATTGATCCTAAAATATAGAAAGGAAAAACAAAGTCACCAAAGAGTATATCCTGTGTACTGTAGTGTATGACTTCATTTATATATTTTGCACAGAAATAAAATTAGTAATATACCTTTTGGAAGACATAAATAGGTGGTGATTATAAACAAAAGCAAAAGGATAATTTACATGGAATTCAGAAAACTAATTACTTCTCAGTGGGCTTTTGTAGAAGTTTAATATTCTATATATTTTTGTTTGGATAATGAGTATACAGATGTTCATTTAAAAAAACTTCCTATATTATTATTATTATTATTATTATTACTTGAGATGGAGTCTTTCTGTGTCACCTAGACTGGAGTGAGTGCAGTCGTGTGATCTGTGATCGCAGTTCACTGCAGCCTTAATCTCCCAGAGTCAGGTGATCCTCCCACCTCAGACTCCCTAGTACCTGGGATCACAGGCATGCAACACCATGCCTGGCTAATATTTTATTTTATTTATTTTTTTTGTAGAGATGGGATCTCCCTATGTTTCCCAGGCTGGCTTCAAACTCTTCGGTTCAAGGGGTCCTCCTGCCATAGCCTCACAAAGTGCTATGCTAAGATTACAGGCATAAGCCTCCATGCTAGGCCCCTATATAACTTTTTATCCTTCCTTTTCCTGTGTCTCCTTCCATTCCTTTCCTTTCTTTTTTTCCATTCTTTTCTGTTTCTTTTTTCTTCCTTTCTTTCAACAGATATGTGATCTAATTGCAGATAGGTGTTTTAATTACAAAGTAAGTTAAAGAGCACCTTAAAGTAAAGCAGATTGGTGGAGTGTATAACTATCCTAGTTAAGACCAAGTGAATTTGAGTAGTCTATGAAACATCCAGGTAGAAAGGATGTCTAAAGATGTTATATGGCATGTCTGGAACTAGAAACTAGGCACAATTAGCATAACTGGATATTTAAAACCATGAGAGTAGTTGGCATTTCTCAGATAAAGCAGGCAGAGTGAGGAAAGTCATTGTTGAAAATGAAACCCTATGAATACTAACACTTAAAGGGAAAAGAAAAGAAAAGAAAAGAAAAACACCCAATAAGATAGGCTAGCAAAACATCCTCAAAAAAAGTAGAGAGGTGTAGTGGTAGTGTTTTCAAACTCAACTGAGGAAACTGTTTTTACTAGAAGGAGACTATTAAGAGTATAATTATTTATCAGGACAAGTAAAATGAAGAACAGAAATGTGACCATGGGGTTGTATAATTAGCAACTCTAACTACCTTTTCTGATCCTGCTTTTCTCTGTCTCAATCTGGAGGGTAGAGGAGTGGAGTAGGGAATTGAGTGTTAAGAGTTATTGATCCATTCAGCCAATATTTGTTAAAAATCAACAGTTACAGAATACTTAGAAAGCTCCAGGTTAAAAAAAAAGTATCTCCCTCATTTCCCTCATTGTTTTTTCTTTTCTTTTTTAATGAAGTGTCAGGAATTGGTGAATGTTAGGAAGACAAAGAAAGGTAAAAGGATAGAAAATAATGAGGTTCTATTTACAAAGGATACTCAGACAAATCCATTAAGAGAAGATGCTGTTTGATCGAGAACTATACAATGTGAGTACTAAGACCATATTTAAGGGAAGAACATTTCAAAAAATTGAATAGCAAATTCAAATTTACTAGATTGGGAATTTTTAAGGCAGAGAATTTTGTGGCATATTCAAGATATCATTGGAAGGTCGGCAGAACTGAAGTGCAGTGAGCCTGAGAGACAGAGGTAAGACACTGTGTCAGAGAAGAAGTGTAGTGGGAAGACAGAGAAGGCAGTGGAGAACCTGGATTTGAACCCAGCTAGTTGGACTCTAATGTCCCCATATTTAATCTCTAGCTGGTATTACCTCTCAGTTTAGAAATGATGCCTTAGGTTCTACAAAGCATCTGCAGAGATTGGGACCCTATGTACTCCTGCCAGAGTCTATCGTTATAGGTCAACAGAGCTCCCAATGTTACCGTGAGGGACATGTCAGTCCATGTTAGAAGTCAATTTCTGAGAAGAGACTCCATTGGACAATCACCCTGGTCTTCCTTAGAGGTCAGTTAAGAATTTCTGGATAAACAAAATAGGATGTTCCTCAGATTTGGTTACATAAATATATAATGTACAGCAATTACTACTACTACTATAAATAATAAAAATAATGATGATAATCTCATCCGTTTCTTATGAAAGAAAGGCACATATGCCCTTGGAAGTTTAACCACAAGCTATGAGGTGATAGGCTAAAAGAGATGGACTGATTGATATTGTATATTCATTAGGTATAAGAAGTGGGCCACCGAGGATTAGGAATCACCAAGAACTGACCCAAACATCTCTTAGGCAAGCTACTGATCCAATACCAAGAGAAGTTCAAATAGACACTAAGGCTAAGAATAACAAAAGGTTTGGATTTCATCTCCATTAGGTGGACTCATACACATACAAATCTTCATCCTGATTACAAAAAACAGAAATGTGAAAAGGATCTCAAGTTTTTATGACCAACTAAAGCTGTGTATTATTTGCAACCACTGTTTCCAGTTGTCAGTTGTGCTCTTTTCTCAGATTCACAGAGGATACCAGGTAATAACTTAAGCCCCACTTAACTTGACTGGGTTGATTGACCCAGACAATCAAGACTATTAGCTTTCTGTAGGTTTCCTTAGCAATCGCAATATCTACTCTGTTACAGATTGAAAGTGTATCCTCTCAAAATTCATATGCTGAAACCCTTCTCCCAAGTGTGATGATATTAGAATGTGTGGCCTTTGGGAGCTAATTAGGATTAGGTGGGATAATAAGGGTAGAGCCCTCAAGAATGGGTTTCATTTTCTTATGAATCACTATAGAGTTTGTTTCTCCTCTCTGCTCTCCACTGTGTGAGGGCACAGTAAGACAGTTGTTAACAAGTTGAAGAGGGTCCACACCAGAACCCGACTGTGCTGACACCCTGATCTTGGATTTCCAGCCTCCAGAATGGTAAGAAATAAATTTCTGTCATTTGTAAGCCAGCCAGTCTAATGTAATTTGTTATAGAAGTTCTAACTGGCTAAAATATGCTCTATACAGAATGAAGATATATCTGAACTGTCAACCTTAAATCATTCTGTACATATCTAAAGATAATTTTTACTTTTATTCTTATTTTTTCTTAAGCTTTAATGATTCAAATTTAAACAAAACTTCCAATTTACCTCTCACTAAAATATTTTATCAGAAAGTTAGTGCCAAAGAAGTCAAAAGCATTTCCCCACACGCTTAGAGCCTTCCTCTAGGATTCATGTCATTTTCTTTTACATGTATTCATGGCAAAACTGAGTTAAAGAGCTTTAGGCTCTATTTCTCATGGGCAAGTCAGAGGTATAGTTATGTCCTTACAGCATTTCAAAGTGGTCTGAGAAAAATGCCCCAATTTCTTCCAAATGAGTATATTTTCTATGCATATACTATAACAAGAGGTGAACAAATATTGAAGTTTTGGTCACACGTTAGTCTTATTCATATTATGGTATGAGCAGTGTTTCTTAGGAAAATAGTAACAGCTTGGTGTTTGAGAACTGCCAGAAGTCTAGTAGCTTGGACCATCACATCCTTTTTAAAATGACTACATTGGCAAATATCCTTCCAATTATTTGCCATGTTGTGATGGTTAATACTCAGTGTCAACTTGATTGGATCAAAGGATGCAAAGTATTGATCCTGGGTGTGTCTGTGATAGTGTTGTCAAAGGAGATTAATATTTGGGTCAGTGGGCTGCAAAAGGCAGACCGACCCTTAATCTGGTTGGGCACCATCTGATCAGCTGCCAACATGGCTAGAATCTAAAAAGAAGGAAGAAAATGTGAAAAGATGACACTGGCTAAGCCTCCCAGCCTACATCTTTCTTCTGTGTTGGATGCTTCTTGCTGATGAACATCGGACTCCAAGTTCTTCAGCTTTGAGACTTAGACTGACTTCTTTGCTCCTCAGCTTGAAGACAGTCTATTGTGGGACCTCACCTTGTGATTGTGTGGAGCAATACTCCTTAATAAACTCCCCTTTATATATACATCTAACCTATTAGTGCTGTCCCTCAAGAGAACCCTGACTAATACAGATTTTGGTACCAGGAGTGGTTCTAGAGGAACAGAATATTAAGGATGGAGTTCTTCCATTGGTTTTGGGGTTTCTGGAGTTTGGTGCTTAATACCCAAAATGCTAAAGACTCTACTTCTAATAGTATGGAGAACATTAATAGTCCTTGGCATGAACTCTTTAGAGTTAGACAAAATAAATGCATTTGACAATCCTGATTCACCACTTGTGAAAGGCAGGAGCTTAGTGACTCTATACATAATACCTTTGGCCATATAGGGCGAACCAATGAACATAATGAAGCTGGTTGGTTGCTCCTAAGTTCACTGTAAAAAGTGATGAAAGAAAATGATGAACTCAGGAATTCTAACTCCTTGCTTCAGAAGCAGATACTGAGCCTCAAATCTTCTAAGACTCCCCTAAGTGAGAGTCTTATCTCCTGTAGAGAAAGAGCTGAAATTGTGGAAAAACAGACAGAAGCTCTTATCATGCAAGTGGCTGACCTGCAACCAAAAGTGCATGCACAGCCTTGTCAGGCCTCACCAGGTGTCTACTGTTAAAGTGAGGGCATCGATTGGAAAAGAATAAGATCCTGCAACTTGGAATGGGGGTATGTGGGAGAACCCTGATGAAGCTGGAGACACTGAGTTTTTAAACTCCAAAGAACCTTTTTTGCTAGAGGAAACAGCTTCCCATTTTCAAGTAGTGCCAACATCCCCTCCCCAACCCATGCTGCCATCAGCCTTTTCACCTTTGTCTGAGGAGATAAACCCTGTGCTGCCTGAGGCAATAGTTATGGCCTCCCCTCAGGCAGTTGCCAGGCAAGATAATGTTGATTATCCTCAGGAGCCACCCCTCAACACCCTTGTTAGCTTCTAGACCTATAACTAGACTAAAGTCCTGGTGGGACCCTAGAGATGAGGTTGAGAGTGTGACCCATGAGGAGGTGCACTACACTCAAAAACGATTGCTTGAGTTTTCTAATTTATATAAACAGAAATCTAGAGAACAGGTTGGAAATAGATATTATGGGTGTGGGATAATAGTGGAAGAAACATCGTGTTGGATCAGGCTGAATGTATTGATTTGTGTCAACTAAGTGGGGACTCTGCATTTAATGTTGCAGCTCAGGGAATTAAAACAGGTTCTAATAGTTTATGTGCTTGGTTAGCTGAAATATGGATTAAAAGATGGCCAATTGTAAGTGAGCAGGAAATGCTTGATCTCTCTTGGGTTAATGTAGAGGAACGGATCCAAAGGCTTAGAGAGATTGGGATGGTGGAGTGGATTAGTCACTTTAGACCTACTTGTCCCAGCTGGGAAGGTCCAGAAGATAGACCCTTGACCAATGCCTTGCGAAAGATTTGTGAGGGCAGCACCTGTGTCTTTGAAGAGTTCTGTAATAGCTCTTCTCTGTATGTCAGATCTAACTGGGAACCACAGTCACTCAACTGGGAATAATTGGATCATGAAGTGGCAGAGACCAAGTGACAGCACTCAACTGTCAAAGGCCAGGTGGGAGTAGCTACTGTAATGGACAACAGAGGCAAAGGGGGAATCAGAATAGTCTGACTCCTGTACAGCTCTGGTATTGACTAATTATCAAGAGTGTGACTATTGACTAATTATCAATAGTGTGACTATTATCAATAGTGACTTCTCAATTTCCAGACTAGAGTCAGTTTGCAGACCCAGAACCCCTTCAATGAAAGGGAGGCTGGGTCCCCTTGAGGAAGGACCCCACTTCATTACTGAAAATTTATACTGTCAATCTTTCTCCCATCATTACCCAAGGAGACCTCTGGCCTTTTACCAGGGTGACTGTACACTGGGGAAAAGGAAATGATCAGACATTTTGGGGACTATGGATATTGGTTCTGAGCTGAAGGTGATTCCCAGAGCCCCCAAATGTCATTGTGATCCACAAATTAAAGAAGGAGCTGATCGAGGTCAGGTAATTAATGGAGTTTTAGCTCAGGTCTGACTTTATGGTGGGTCCAGTGGGTCCCTGGACTCATCCTATTGTCATTTCTCCAGTGCCAGAATGCATAATTGGCATAGACATACTTAGCAGCTGGCAGAAGCCCCCTGCCTGGTAGGGTGAAGGGTATTGTGGTGGGAAAGACCAAATGGAAGCCATTAGAACTGCTTGTACCTAGAAAAATAGTAAATCAAAAATACTATCACATCCTTAGAGGGATTGTGGAGATTAGTGCCACCATCGAGGACTTGAAAAACACAGGGTTAGTGATTCCCACCACATCCCTCTTCAACTCTCCCATTTGGCCCACAAAGAAGATAAGTGTATCTTTGAGAATGACAGTGGATTATCATAAGCTTAACCAAGTGATGACTCTAATTATAGCTGCTGTAGCAGATATTTCATTGCTTGAGCAAATTAACACATCTCCTGGCACCTGGTACGCAGCCATTGACTTGGCAAATGACTTTTTCTGTATTCCTGCCCATAAGACCCACCAGAAGCAATTTGCTTTCACCTGGCAAGGCCAGCAATATACTTTACTATCCTACCTGAGGGGTATATTAACTCTTTGGCTTTGTGTAATCACTTTATTTGGAGAGACTTGATCTCTTTTCACTTCCACAAGGTATCACACTGGTCCATTACTTTGATGACATTATGCTGATTGGATCCAGTGAGCAAGAAGTAGCAAAGACCCTGGACTTATTGGTGAGACATTTGCATGCCAGAGGATGGGAAATGAATCTGACTAAAATTCAGGGACCTTCTACCTAAGTAAAGTTTCTAGGAGTCCAGTGGTGTGGGGCCTGTTGAAGTATTCCTTCTAAGGTGAAGAATAAGTTGCTGCATTTCACCCCTCCTACACCCAAGAAAGAGGCACAATGCCTAGTAGGCCTATTTAGATTTTGGAGGCAACACATTCCTCATTTGCGTGTGTTACTCCAGCCCATTTAGTCAGTGATCCAAAAGGTTGCTAGTTTTGATTGGGGTCCAGAATAGGAGAAGGCTCTGCAACAGGTCCAGGCTGCTGTGCAAGCTGCTCTTCCACTTGGGTCATAAGACCCAGCAGATCCAATGATGCTTGAGGAGTCAGTGGCAGATAGGCATGCTGTTTGGAACCTCTGGCAGGCCCCCATAGGTGAATCACAGCGGAGGCCTCTAGGATTTTGGAGCAAGACCTTGTCATCTTCTGCAGATAACTACTTGCCTTTTGAGAGACAGCTCTTGGCCTGTTACTGGACTTTTGGTGGAAACTGAATGTTTGACTATGACTCATCAAGTCACCATGCAACCTGAACTGGTTATCATCAACTGGGTGATTTCTGACCCATCTAACCATAAAGTGGGTCGTGCCCAGCCACATTCCATCATGAAATGGAAGTTGTATATATGGGATCGGGCTTGAGCAGGTCTTAAAGGAGCAAGTAAGTTACATGAGGAAGTGGCTCAAGTGCCCATGTTCTCCACTCCTGCCACCCTGCCTTCTCTCCTGCAGCTTGCACTGATGGCCTCATGGGGAATTCCCTATGACCTGTTGAGAGAGGAAGAGAAGACTAGGGCCTGGTTCACAGATGGCTCTGCGTGATAGGCAGGCACCACCCGAAAGTGGACAGCTGCAACACTACCACCCCTTTCTAGGACATCCCTGAAGTACAGTAGTGAAGGGAAATATTCCTGGAAGGCAGAACTTTGAGCAGTGCACCTGATTGTGCACTTTGTATGGAAGGAGAAATGGCCAGATGTGTGATTACATACTGACTCATGGGCTGTAGCCAGTGGTTTGGTTGGATGGTCAGGGACTTGAAAGAAGCATGATTGGAAAATTGGCGACGAAGAAATTTTGGGAAGAGATATGTGAATGGACCTCTCTGAGTGGTCAAAAACTGTGAAGAAAATGTGGTCAAAAAAATGTGAAGACATCCCATGTGAGTGCTCACCAACAGGTGACCTCAGCAGAGGAGAATTTTAATAATCAAGTGTATAGGATGAACCACTTGTTCTGTGGACAGCACTCAGTCCCTTTTCCCAGCCACCTCTGTCATCGCCCAATGGGCCCATGAACAAAGTGGCCATGGTGGCAGGGGTGGAGGTTATGCATGGGCTCAGCAACATGGACTTCTCACCAAGGCTGACCTGGCTATGGCTACTGCTGAGTGCCCAATTTGCCAGCAGCAGAGACTAAAACTGAGCCCTCCATATGGCATCATTCCTCAGGGTGGTCAGCCAGCTACCTGGTGGCAGGTTGATTATATTGAACCTCTTTCATCATGAAAGGGCAGAGGTTTGCCTTCACTGCAATAGACATTTACTCCAGATATGGGTGTGCCTTTCCTGCATGCAATGCTTCTGCAAAGACTACCATCTGTGGATTCATGGAATGCCTTATCCACCATCATTGTATTCCACACAGCATTGCCTCTGACGGAGGCACTCACTTTACAGTGGGCTTATGCTCATGGAATTCACTGGTCTTACCATGTTTCCCATCATCCTGAAGCAACTTGTTTGACAGAATGGTGAAATGGTCTTTTGAAGTCCCAATTATAATACCAACTAGATGACAAAACTTTGCAGGGCTGGGGCAAAGTTCTCCAGAAGACCGTGTATGGTCTGACTCAGCTTCCAATATATGGTACAGTTTTTTCGATAGCCAGGATTCATGGGTCCAGGAATCAAGGAGTGGAAGTGGAAGTGGCACCACTCACCATCACCCCTAGATATCTACTAGCAAAATTTGTGCTGCCTGTTCCCACAACATTACATTCTGCTGTCCTAGAGGTCTTAGTTCCAGAAGGGAGTAATGCTGCCACCAGGAGACACAACAATGATTCCATTACCTGGAAGTTAAGATTGCCACCTGGACACTTTGGGCTCCTCTTACCTTTTAGTCAACAGGCTAAGAAGTTACAGTGTTTAAGTTACATATCTTTAAGTTACGGGGTTGACTGGGTTGATTGACCCAGACAATCAAGATGAAATCTGTCTACTACTCCACAATGGAGGAAAGAAAGAGTATGCATGGAATACAGGAGATCCATTAGGGTTTCTCTTAGTATTACCATGCCCTGTGATAAAGGTCAATGAGAAACGACAACAACCCAATCCAGGCAGGAAGGACTACAAATGGCCCAGACTCTTCTGTAATAAAGGTTTGGGTCACTCCACCAGGAAAAAAATAATAAATAAATAAACAAACAAACCACCTGCTGTGGTGCTTGCTAAAGGCAAAGGGAATACAGAATTGGTAGTAGAAGGTAGTCATAAATATCAGCTATGACCACGTGACCAGCTGCAGAAAAGAGGACTGTATTTGTCACGAGTATTGTCACGAGTATTTCCCCTTCTTTTGTTAAAAACTTGTTTGTGCATGTATACACTTGTACTAAGAAAATATCTTCATTTTATTTCCTTTTTATTTTATCATGTGACATAAGTTTTATTGAATTCACATAAGCATTTAAGCATTGTTAACTTTATGTAATAGTATTTGGGTTGGGGACTGTTGCGTTTCCAGTATGAAGGATAGTTTTATTATGTTAGGCATAGTTATGACCTTATTATTGTCTTTATTTGAAGATTATGTATGATCTCAGAAGATGTGTATGGGTTCAAGTTGACAAGAGGTAGACTTGTGATGGTTAATACCAAATATCAACTTGATTGGATTGAAGGATACAAAGTACTGATGCTGGGTGTGTCTGTGCCAGTGTTGCCAAAGAGATTAACATTTGAGTCAGTAGGTTGGGGAAGGCAGACTCACCCTTAATCTAGGTGGGCACCATCTGATCAGCTGCAAGCATGGGTAGAATATAAAAAGCAGGCAGAAAAATGTGAAATGACAGACTAGTCTAGCCTTTCAGCCTGTATCTATCTTTCTTTTGTGCTGGATGCTTCCTGCCCTCGCACATCAGACTCGATGTTCTTCATTTTGGGAACATGGATTGGCTTTCCTTACTCCTCAGCTTGCAGACAGCCTATGTGGGACATTGTGATTGTGTTAGTTAATAAACCCCCCTGATATATATATATACACACACACACATATACACACACACACACGCACACAAGAATATATATGTATATATGTATACATAAATATATATACACACACCCACACATATATATGTGTCCTATAAATTCTGTGCCTCTGGAGAACCCTGACTATTATACATGTTAATGACATAATTATTTTCAAATTTTGTTTATTATTTTTAAACTTTATAATATTTAATTGACAAATAAGGATTATATGTGTTCCAGGATTACAAATGTGGTTACTTGATATGCATATAATTTTTATCCTATCACATTAATTAACCAAATTATCACTGCCTATGGTTTGCATTAAATTCCAGAATTGCTCCCGTTATAACTGAAAGTTTGTTCCCTTTCAGCAACATCTTCCCATTTTCCTCAAGGGACCAGTATTAAGATCATATCACAGCCAGAAAAGAAGGCTAGAAAATAAGCAAAGTATATACATATTATCAAAATGTCCATACTACCTGAGGTGATCTGCAGATTTAATGCAATCCCTATAAATTTCCTATGACATTTTTTACAGAAATAGAAAAAATATTCAAAAATTCATATGAAATCTCAAAAAACCATGTAAAGCTAAATAAATCTTAAAGTCATGTTGGGGCAATCATATTCCCTAATTTTAACTGTATTACAAAGCTATAGTAATCAAAACAGTATGGTATTGGGATAAAAACAGACATATAGACCAATAGAACAGTATAGAGAGCCCAGGAAAAAAAACCCAATCATGTACAGTCTACTAATCTTTGACATATGTGCCAAGAATACACAATGGGGAAAGGACAGTTTCTTTCAATAAATAGTGTTGGAAAAACAATACATATACATGCTAAACAATAAAATTGGACTATTGTTTTACATAATATACAAAAATTACTTCAAAATGTATTAAAATGTAAATGTAGGTTCTGTAATCACAAAACTTCTAAAAAAAGAATTTAGATAAGTAGATCTATATCTACTTAGCAATTTCCTCTTAACTAATTAATTACATGAAAAAAGTATCACATAAGAAAGGGTGCTCAGTTCCATTAGGAGCACATCAACTTTGCAATTTGAAAAAAGTGAATGAATTATGTTTTTATTTCAGTTTCACAATTTAAATTAATAAAACTAAGACAAGTAGACTTATTACAGTGAGCCTAAGAGAACATAAATATATTTCTTTAAAATGCTGAACAAAGAAAAATAGTTTCGCCAAATGGAAGAATGTAATATTATAAAAACATCTACTGTTCCAAAACAAATGCATGATTTAATCCATTTTCAGTCAAAATGACAATTTTTGCTCTTTTTTAGTCATTTGAGAGTGACAACTTGTTGAAAGTATTTTAAAATATATAGTAAATGTTAGAAATGCCAAAAGAGTTTTGCAAAAATATTTAAAAATTATTTTTGCTACACCAGTTTCTGAAACAGATCTACTGTAAATATAACATATTTTTGTATCATTAAACAAACAGATGAAAGGATTGAAATATAGAGTTCAGCATTAGGCCCAAGGATGTAAGGAAAACACATATGACTAAAAAGTGATGAGAATGTTTAACATTCAGCTCTCTGGGACTGGAGCGGGGTAGTGGGGAGACTGATGTAGAGTTTACCAGTTTCTGATACATAAATGCTTAGACTATAGCCAATTATAAGCTACCAATGTCATACCAACCAGCTTGCAAAACTCCTAAAAATTTAACAATTGGAGCACACCACTGATAAAAGTGTTATTTCAGTCTCCTGAAAAATGTTTGCTTAACAAATGATTGCCTAACCAATTTAACAAAAATAAAGTTAAAAGCCTAACACACTTAACACAAAAATAAAATCTCTATTGTGTATATGTAAATTAGCCACATTTTATTACATGAGAAAATAAAACTTGATGGATAAAAAGACATAGATAGATATAGATAGATGATAGATAGATAGATAGATAGATAGATAGATAGATAGATAGATAGATAGATTTACATTGAGGAAAGCTAAAAGACAATAGACTAGGAAAGCATTTGAACCATTTATTGTCATCAAAATTTAATATTCCATATATATATATGGACCATCATTTGTATATGGACAAGTGTGTGTATACACACTCACCCATTCACTATAAATTCAAAAGCAGCCAAAATTAAAATAGAAATGATACAATAAGCAAGAAAGACAATCCATAAAAGATAACTAAAAATTATTAAAATAAAAAAAAAATAAAAAATATTCTGAAACTCATGGTAAGTAAACCACAAGAAAACATCATTTTAAAAATAGAGCCCGCATTTCCAAGACAATCCTAAGTCAAAAAAACAAAGCTGGAGCCATCACGCTACTTGACTTCAAACTATACTACAAGGCTACAGTAACCAAAACAGCGTGATACTGGTACCAAAACAGAGATGTAGACCAATGGAACAGAACAGAGCCCTGAGAAATAATACCACACATCTACAGCCATCTGATCTTTGACAAACCTGACAAAAACAAGAAATGGGGAAAGGATTCCCTATTTAATAAATAGTGCTGGGAAAATTGGCTAGCCATAGTAGAAAGCTGAAATTGGATCCTTTCCTTACTCCTTATACGAAAATTAATTCAAGATGAATTAGAGACTTAAATGTTAGACTTAAAACCATAAAAACCCTAGAAGAAAACCTAGGTAATACCATTCAGGACATAGGCATGGGCAAGGACTTCATGTCTAAAACACCAAAAGCAACGGCAACAAAAGCCAAAATTGACAAATGGAATCTAATTAAACTAAAGAACTTCTGCACAGCAAAAGAAACTACCATCAGAGTGAAAAGGCAACCTACAGAATGGGAGAAAATTTTTGCAATCTACTCATCTGACAAAGGGCTAATATCCAGAACCTACAAAGAACTCAAACAAATTTACAAGAGAAAAACAAACAACCCCATCAAAAAGTGGGCAAAGGATACGAACAGACATTTCTCAAAAGAAGACATTCATACAGCCAACAGACACATGAAAAAATGCTCATCATCACTCGCCATCAGAGAAATGCAAATCCAAACCACAATGAGATACCATCTCACACCAGTTAGAATGGCAATCATTAAAAAATCAGGAAACAACAGGTGCTGGAGAGGATGTGGAGAAATAGGAACACTTTTACACTGTTGGTGGGATTGTAAATAGTTCAACCATTGTGGAAAACAGTATGGCGATTCCTCAAGGATCTAGAACTAGAAATACCATTTGACCCAGCCATTCCATTACTGGGTATATATCCAAAGGATTATAAATCATGCTGCTATAAAGACACATGTTTACTGCGGCACTATTCACAATAGCAAAGACTTGGAATCAACCAAAATGTCCATCAGTAACAGACTGGATTAAGAAAATGTGGCACATATACACCATGGAATACTATGCAGCCATAAAAAGGATGAGTTTGTGTCCTTTGTAAGGACATGGGTGCAGCTGGAAACCATCATTCTCAGCAATCTTTCACAGGAACAGAAAACCAAACACTGCATGTTCTCACTCATAGGTGGGAATTGAACAGTGAGATCACTTGGACACGGGAAGGGGAACATCACACACCGGGGCCTATTGTGGGGAGGGAGAGGGGGGAGGGATGCTATTGGAAGTTATACCTGATGCAAATGACGAGTTGATAGGTGCTGACGAGTTGATGGGTGCAGCACACCAACATGGGATATGTATAGATATGTAACAAACCTGCACATTGAGCACATGCACCCTAGAACTTAAAGTATAATAATAAAATATATATATATATCAGATTAACAAAATTTAAAAGACTAGTAATATCCAGTATTAAATGGGGATATGTGTACACTGGAACATTTTGTGGATAAATGTAGTCTCACATATTCTATAACAACTGTGAGTTAAACTTATACATACTCTGACTTAACAATCCTATTTTGTTGTGTGTGTGAGATGGAGATCTCTCTTCAAGAGAAAAATTCAATAAATGTGAGTAGAAACATGTATGTCTACAGGGACTTTTTTAATGGTAGCAAAATATTTGGGAGTACATATATATATGCCAATAGAGTAGGTAATGTTTGAATTGGTTATAAAATATTAACACTGTGTAGTGTAACCCAGCATCAAAAGTGAATCGTATCTCTAACTATCGATCTGGTGGGATATAAATGATACTCCGGAGACAAAAATTGCTAAACTGTTATTAAAATCTCATTTTTCTAAGACAGAACTAATTGAAGTCCCTATACATGCCTATATATTGGCATATGTGTGTTTAAAAACAGAATAATATGAGATTTCTCTGCTAAAAAGATAGACTCAAGGGAAGTATGTTTGTGAAGTAGGTAAGGTGAGTGAAAATTACTAGCACTATCATTTTATGTCTCAACATTATTTAGTTTGTTAGAAAGTGCATCATGTAAATAGTTATGAGAGAAGGTTTGAAATGTTTCCAACACAAAGAAATGATAATGTTTGAGGTGATGGATGAGCTACATACTCTGATTTGATCATTACGCATTATAGATACATATCAAAGTATCACATATATGCAGTAAATAAATACAAATATATACCAATTTAAACATAAAGTACATTGTGTGACATTTATAATTTAAAATATACTGAAATTTTGAAATAATTTGTTAGATCAATATATATTGAATTGAAAGATTGCGGTGACATATTTCATGAATAAAAGAAAATGATTATGAACAAATAGACCTGTTTCAAAATTAAAAGAAATAAAAGTGTGGTATATATGTTATATATGATAAGTTGAATTTATTTTTATTATTATTTTGTGTTTGAATGAAACAAAAAACATGATAGAAAGATTGAGAAAAAAATTCAGTCTTTTACAATATTTGTAGGAATGGAATTGGTATAAGCATTCCAGGAGACAATTAGGCAAATAAATATGAAAATACTTAAAAACTATTTGTCATTGTCTCCCAGAAACTTAACTTTTAGTCATTCGTCTTGAGGAAATAATTGAAACATTTATTTGATGAAGAAATTTAGCAAAGATTTGGTGCTAACATGTCACAACTTAAATGTAGTTTTTACTAAGTGACTGATTAAATGCACTGTTGTTACAATCAGGCCTGATAAGTAGCTGATATCACCCACAGTCCCAATGGTTTATGTTAGCATCTGTTTCTTTCATTTGCTTTATGGTCATTGGTCGACGGTTTGTGCCCACAACATGCAAGATGTTAATATTCTAAATATGACACCCAAATATATTCTTCTGAGAGTACAGTCTATAACCATTAAAAGTGACAAGGTAGAATGGTGTTTTCCGGCTTTAATAATTTACTATTTTACCCTCAAGAATTTTGCCATATGCATGTGCCACCCGAGTCAATATTTTCTTAATATATCTCCCTAAGCCGGCTAATAATCTTGTCAAAAATTAAAAACCAGCATTGTTTAATATGAACGAAGAGTATGATAAATACAAATATGATCAAAACAATATTATTAATTTTAAGCTTGATAAGCCTGTTTAGGCATTTTATAAAAGGATAATTAACCAAAAAATGACTATGTAAGTCATACTTAAGTCCTCTTTATATAATCCAAATGACTGCAGTAAAATGAGAAATGTTTATGTTATTGACAAAATATTATTTAGTGACTTGTTCTAAACATGAAATTAGTTTCCGTAGTCATAACATCAAAGACATATATCCTATATTTAAGAAAACACTGAGATAGATGAAAAATGAAAGATGTATTTGGTTCCAAGCAAGAGAAAACCCAAGCACAATAGCTGAGGCAATTTATGTTTATTTTTCTCTCATATTGAGGAATCTGGTGGTAGGCAGTGCTGGGCTAGAGGCTCAAGGAGGATGTGTCTGTGATCCTCTTTGCCTTCCCCTCATGCTCCAAAGATGGCTGTTAAGATGCCAGTCTTCAAATCTATATGCAAGTTGGAAGAAAGTAAAAGGAAGGGGAAAAGAAAGAACATAGCCATCTGGACTTATTTAATTGGAAAAGCAAATGTTTGGCAGGGTGTCGTGGCTCACCCCTGTAATCCCAGCACCCTGGGAGGCTGAGGTGGACAGATGACTTGAGGCTAGGAGTTCAAGCCCAGCCTGGCCAACATGGCAAAACCCTGTCTCTACTAAAAAAAAAAAAAAAAAAAAGAAAAAAAATTGCCAGACATGGTGTCACATGCCTATAATCCCAGCTACTCGGGAGGTTGAGGTACAAGAATCACTTGAGGTGGAGGTTGCAGTGAGCAGAGTCACAACAAGATGCTATTAAAAATAAAAAAGTAAAGAAAAGAAGAAAGGAAAGAAAGAAAAAGAAGAAAGAGAAAGAGAAAGAAAGAAGGAAAGAAAGAAAGAGAAAGAGAAAAAAGAAAGAAAAAGAAAGAAAGAAAGAAAGAAAGAAAGAAAGAAAGAAAGAAAGAAAGAAAGAAAGAAAGAAAGAAAGAAAGAAAGAAAGAGAGAGAAAGGAAGGAAGGAAGGAAGGAGAAAGGAAGGAAGGAAAGAAGGAAGGAAGGAAAAGAAAAGAAAGAAACAAAAAAGAAAAGGAAAAGTTTTCTGGAACCCCTGCAACTCCCTTCTCTTAGACCTTTTTTGTCCAGACTGGATAATTGTTCACCCTACATGCCAAGGAGACTGGGAAATCAGGGAATGGGATTCTTGTGAGTGGCTTCACTAATCTTCATCCATTCCCCTGGATTGGACACCTTGCTGTTTCACAGACATCCTTTATAGGAAGAAAATAGGGGGTGGATGGTAGCCAACAATAGCTACCATAATGTGCATGGTGTTCACGATATATTTTCAACACAGTTTTAAAATAATATCTACAATATTATCCTGTTTTACAAAAGAATTTGGCATGTGTGTATCCACATGTGTGTATTTATTAATGAAAATCTATGTGTTGCTTAAAGGAACTCCCAGGGTGCTGGGATTACAGGGGTGAGTCACCACACCCTGCCAAGGATGTGGTTAAAGGAAATGTGAGGTGACAATTTTTTAACTCAATACTATTTTAAATATTAGACTTATACTATTTTTAAAAATAAGGTTGATGTCCTTTTTGAATCAGATTTTGTTAGATTTTAGAAAATAGCCCAGGTTTTCTCACAGGCTTTGTTCTGCTCACCTAGTGTCTTAGTATCCCAACTACCAATCTCTGTGGCCTGTATGTAGACCTGAAAGTTACTTAACTGGGGTAAGAGGCATTACATGCTTCTTGTTCAGCAAATGTGTTGTTTCATTTGGGAAAGTCTAAACTGTAGATAGAAATCTGACTTTAACCTTCTATTTGTGCCTTCACAGCAGCATAAAGAGCTGGGTAGACAGTGCAGGGCTTACCGTTTTGACACAAGAGCTTTCTCTCTTATCTAATTCTTCAAGAATCCAGATTTTGTGGCCTTTAGACAAAACGTAAGTTACATCTGTTTGATTCAACAATTGTATACATTTTATTACTGTCAAGACGGAAAGTATCCCACAAGAAAAATAATGAATCTCCAGCATTACATCTTTGTGTATTTATATGAATGGCATGACTGAAATTTTGTTCAGCTGAGTGGGTATCTGCCTGGTGCCCTGGGATTTTAGTGCCTTTTAAACATTCTGGCACAAAGCAAGCCTTTTTATTTTCTATTAGCTGTGTGTGCGTGTGTGTGTGTACACACACATATATACATGTATGTGTACACACATATATACATATATATGCACATATATATGTGTATGTGTGTGTATATATGTGTGTGTGTGTAACACACACACACAATGCTTAACCACAATGATGATTCAACTAAAAATCATTTCTGTATTAAATAAAATTTCTGGAAACCAAAGATAACCTTTATGCATACTTGATATTAAAACAAGGTCAGTGGTCCCTGTCAACAGTTCCAGCTCACTCTGGAATCAGTGAGCATAAAAGGCCACTCAGTCTGTCATAGGATTGCTACTTTTTATTTAATGCCTCTTGGTTTTCTCATTTACTGGTGGGGGCAGGGATTTCTCAATCTTTTCTGAAATTTTAGATAGGTATAAGGCCAAATTCTAAATGATGGCTGAGGCAGCCCCACTGACTAGACTTTATTTATTACCTATATCATGCAGGGCAAAATGAATACGTACAGGTGCACATAGTAGTGAAGATGGAGAGAATAAGACTGTCTATAACACCATATTAGTGCTTTATCACAGTGTGACTATAAGCCACAACTACATTCTAATTAAAAATTCAAAATTAAACAAACTTCATCCTTTCACACACCTGTGTTCTCTCTGCCCTTCTCATCCCAAGGGAACATCTGGACTCGGTACTTCGAAATCATTATATTAGTGAATTGAGAACCAAGGCATCCAGCATGAGGATGATAAGATCCAATGAATCATTCATATCCAGGCATCGAGCTGATTCATTTTAGAGCCATTGAAGTGGACACAGAGCTTTTCTTTGAGGACCAGCATAAAATACCCTCCAGTTGTCAAGCCAGATTGAGCAAAAAGGCAAATTATCTGAGCCTCATTTCAGAAAGTGTCAAAGGAAATGCCAACCAAGCGGC
Organism: Chlorocebus sabaeus; assembly: GCF_047675955.1. Taxonomy (NCBI): domain Eukaryota; kingdom Metazoa; phylum Chordata; class Mammalia; order Primates; family Cercopithecidae; genus Chlorocebus; species Chlorocebus sabaeus. The sequence continues at coordinate 82,870,796 of NC_132924.1, read as the reverse complement.
AGCAGAAATTTTTGCGTTTCAATACTGCATGATTTGTCATGACAGAACTGTAACCATTTTATTTTTATAAGGTATTCCAAAGGTGAAAGAATTGCAAGTATTTCTACCTTATGCTAACATTTAAGTGATATTTATGGGTAAATATAGGCTTTACTTTTTTATGTGGAATAATAAACCCCATAGCATTTTCTTATGAATATGATCATTGAGGTATAAATTAAAGTTTTGTTTGTTTGTTTGTTTGTTTGTTCTTTTTTGAGATGGACTCTTGCTCTGTTGCCCAGGCTGGAGTGCAGTGGCGTGATCTCCGCTCACTGCAAGCTCCGCTTCCCAGGTTCACGCCATTCTCCTGCCTCAGCCTCCCGTGTAGCTGGGACTACAGGTGCCCGCCACTGCGCCCGGCTAATTTTTTTTTTTTTTTTGTATTTTTAGTAGCCAGGATGGTCTCGATCTCCTGACCTCGTGATCCGCCCGTCTCAGCCTCCCAAAGTGCTGGGATTACAGACTTGAGCAACCACGCCCGGCCTAAATTAAAGTTTTAATGAAAAGAAACCAGAGTGACAAGCAGGATTCTCCAAAAACAGCCCTAGATATTTATGCCAGGTTGCCTAGAAGAATGCAGGCTCCAGAGGGAGGGTTCTACATCCCACAGTCTTGTATTCATGCCCTTGTGTAATCTCCTTCCTTTGAGTGTGAACTGCACCTGGTGTCTTGCTTCTAACCAAAAGAATATGGCAAAAGTGATGAGATATCACTTCCGTAGTTAGGTTACAAAAGACTGTGACTCCCATCTTCCTAGCTCTCTCTCTCTCTCTCTCTCTCTCTCTCTCTCTCTCTCACTCTCTCACTGCCTTGCTTTCTCGTCTTTTACACTTCTCTGAAAAATGTCGAAGAAGCTTGAGTGGCAAAGAACCGAGAATGAACTCTGCCCAACAGCTAGCAAGGAAATAATACCAACAATCAAAAAGATTGAATCCTGCCAACGACCACTGAGTAAGCTTGGAAGTGGATCCTACCTTGTTAAACCCCCATGTGACTGCAGTCCAGTCTGATGCTTTGATTATAGTTTCATGGGACACCCTAAAGAAGAAGACTTAGTTAAATTGTGCTGTGATTCCTGACACACAGACACTGTAAGATTATGAATGTGCTTTGTTTAAACTGTTAAGTTTGGGGTAATTTTTACACAGCAATAGATAACTAATACACCCACCAAACCTCCCACGGCTTCCCCAGATTTCCAAGCGCTCAGCGGCTGCTATTTCACAACTGAAAACTGCTGACATTAAGGTCAGAAAGCCTGGTGACCAAATAAATCTGTAGGTAGGAGTTGGCTTTCACACTTGCCCCACGTTTGAGGTCAAGTTATCTGAAAATAGATCCTAACCCAAGATTAAAGATTATCTTGTGCAAGTGAAATAGTATAGAACTCTTTCTAAGGAAACGTATAAAGGAGTGGGGAAAAGGAAGTCAGAGAAGGAGAAGACAAGCAAAGATGTGATCCTCGATGAAGTCTGGAGAAGAGTAGCTTTAGCTTGATCCTAGAGAAAAACTGTGGGGTCTAAGTTACTTCTCAGATTTGTTCTGTGCAAAAGCAAGACAAACTCTCAGCCGTTTGTTATTGACTGGGGAAGGTCAGGAGTTGGTGGGATGTGACCTCCCACGCACTTTTTACCCTTTGTGCTTCTGGGAAGTCAACTCTAGTAGTCCAAGGATTGTGTGATGAAGAGGAGTCTTACAGTATGGACTGTATAAACCAAAAGCACAGTGACACTGAAGAAGGAGAGCACAGACCTGGCAAAACACATTTGAGAAGATCTGAACAGATACCAGCAGGGTGCACTACTACACCCTTTAAAAACACCTGCTGAAGCACATTTGTCTAGCTCTGACCTGGTGCAAGCACACCTCTACACAGGATACTGGGGATACCTGCTCTCTTTGTGACTTCCAGCCTGCGTTTCCCTCAAGTGTTAAAGACAGAAACTTTGCAGTGTCTTGAATTTATAATATAATTATTTTTTTAACTTATAAATACAGTGTACCATTAAAAAAAAAAAAAAGGTGAGTCACATGACCGTAAGTAACAAAATTACAATGTTCTAATCATGGATTTATAAAAATTAGATGATCTGATAGTGATGTTGGAGAGAACAAAATGTAAATATTATGCTGTATAAACCAATATGTGGGAGGATTCAATAATCCTGTGTAGTTGAATTTATTCCCACAGTCTGAGAACCAATCCGAGGTAGAGCACAGGTGTGGTAGCAGAGACCTCTGTGACAGGGACAGATGTGCTAGCAGGGGCCCTCTGTGCTGTGTCTCTGTGACTTTGAACAAAGCCACATTTCTTTGCCCAGAATTAGAACCAGAAGATTCTATTTGGTTCTTTTGTTAAAATTATTGTATTCATGACAACTAAAATATACACCTTATCCTTCTTCAAGCCTGGTTGGCTTGGTTATTATTTAGTGAGTCTTTTACTTTCACAAAAGAATATTGCTAAATAAAATGCTCTGGTGGACATAATACATAAAATGGGTTATGTGTGCCTTCTGACCACCTACATATGTATCTGGATTTTCCATAGTCTCATGAATGCTCAGTTGTAGTAAAAGCCTAGGACATTAAAGATGGGGCTCCTCCCTACACTTGAGTCCCAGCATGCAAAAGTTAGAAACATCCAAGGCCACCAAGTGAAATGAAACAACAAATGAACCAAAAAAGCAAAGTGATCTGATCTGAGGATACTCACTCTAATGAGTGATGTGTTCCACGTTTGTGTCTTTATCTAGTGTCAATCTGTAGGTTGATTCTGACATGCAATAGAATCACAGGTGTCATCAAGTTACTTCAGCTTCTGACTGTCCATCTATCAAAAGAAGTCACCTCAGAGTGCTAAGAATGGCTGCACAATCTCAGCCAGACAACTGATGTTGCTAAAGGAAGACAATCAAAATGTCCAGTAGCTCAAAACTGACAATCATCCACCACTCGCTTGCTGGTGATGAAGTATCCACCAAGAAAAAGTGTAAGACTAGACTGCAAAGCAGTAAGACAAGTCATTTACTGCGGTCCTAGCCATTGCAATTTGAGGAACAGATCCTGCTAGAAGCCAAATTGTGTTCTGAAGACAGAGAGGGGAGTAGTAATGTAAAAGAAAGCCAAGGATGATTACACAAGTTGTTTTCAAGTAATTAATGTTGAAGGAGTATGGCTTACTACATTATTCCATAGTTGATTGGTTGTTGCTGTTCAAGAGTCACAGTGCTGGTGAAATTTAGCTGTGTTGCAGAATGTTGTGGTTGTTGAGGTTTGGGCCAGTTTAAAGGTTCAAGGCAAAATTCCAGGATTTTTTTTTTTTTTTTCTTTGATAAGGTTGCAGGTCATGCAGATAGTCTTTAGAATGGCTTCTCAAATTTATTTTAGGCCTCTGAACCAGAGAGATGCCATTTTGTATATCACATTTCACAGAAGGAAGAATATTCATTATAACTTTGCCTAATCTGGGGAGGGGCTGCCGGGAGGCAGGTGGTACTCACACAGAGGATTAACCCTACCGAACAAAATTATCAGGTACTTTCCCCCAGAAAATAGTCAATAAAGTGAGGCTTTGAGGCTGATTACCTGCCAATTTGACATTAGAAGCTAATAGAATAGTCTGACAGATAACTTTAAGCCACTACTTTTTAATACATTGGTAAAGTTTCCATAACTTTCTTTTCGTCTTATATAACTCTTTAAGATAAAGGTTGTGAATTTCACTTTTTCACTTGCTCTCAAAAGAAAAAAAAATGGGGAGCATCCCCAGGAGCCCCATGTACTGGGTGGAGGTTCAGAGATAATGAAGGATAGAAAAGAACAGGAAAAAGGAGAGCATGGCAAGTGCACTCATAAGAGCAAAGTTCACACATCCAAATGTCATTAATGTAAAGATTTCTGGGATAGCTTAAAGCAAACCTAAAACTTCACATAAAGGCACTTACAAGAACTTTCTTTTGCCTTAAACATTTTTTCCCTTTCTTTTCCTTTTTTGTAATCTCAAATTGAGAAACCCTCAATTGTTTCCCAGGAGGCAGATTTTTTGGGAAAAGCCAACATCCATTGGTTTTTAATGGGACTTAAAAACAGGAATTTAATGGGACTTAAAAACAGGAATTTTGGTACCTGGATAATGAATCAGATAAGAATTAGCTATTTCACTTTCTCGTTACCAGTATCTCCAGGTAGGCTTGACCTCTGTGTGCCCCAGGCTTTCTTGAAAAGGTTTGGTTCATTATTTTGAAGCAACAGGTCAACTGTTATCTTACTGCAATCATTTTCTGCCATCAGACTCACAAATCTTTAGAATACAAAACTGGTATTTTGAATGTTAATACTGGCTCAGCAATGTATCATTTATCTATAGCCGTGAATGAAACTTTCACTTTTTAATGGCATCACAGATTGTATGATTTTTTGAAAATGTTATTTTATAATTATGTTCTTCAGATTGCTTAGAGTCTTTTAACCACTACATCAAATTGAAAGAACAATTTAATAAATATAAAGAAAATAGTTACTTTATTGTAATTGTAATGATATACTATGGGGAAACAACTATTGATTTTACTTACCATTAATTACCTAAGAGGCCAAGAGGAAATAATTTTTTTAAAGCAATTCTCAGTTGTCTATGGAATTCATGTATATCTGTAGGAGACTCTATGTTGGATTGTTCTCTTGAGAAAACAGCCATCAGTAAGAATAGCCATGCAATTTTCATAATTATGTTTCTTATTTTACTGGTTAGAAAAATGATATCCAAAAGGCATCCTGAAGTCAAATTTCATCAGCATTATGTAAGTGAAAAACTTTCACTAAAAAACAAAAAAATTAATTATTTGTCTTGAAATTGTACACTGTGCACTATAAAATATATACATTATTTTTTCTGTATTTACTTATTTATTTGTTTTTACATGAACAAGTTCTTTAGTGATTATTTCTGAGATGTTGGTGCACCCATCACCTGAGCAATGTACCCTTTACTGAATATGTAGTCTTTTATCCCTCACTTCCCTCCCACCCTTTCCCTTGAGCCCTGCAAGTCCATTGTATTATTTTTATACCTTTTTGTCCCCATATCTTAGCTGCCACTTATAAGTGAGAACATAAAATATTTAGTTTTTCATTCCTGAGTCACTTCACTTAGAATAATGGTCTCCAATTCCATCCAGGTTTCTACTAATAACATTATTTTGTTCCTTTTTACAGCTGAGTAGTATTCCATTTTATACTGTTTTCCATAGTGGCTGTACTACACTCCCACCAACAGTGTAGAAATGTTCCCTTTTCACCACATTCACTCCAACATGTATTATTTTTTATTTTTTGATTACGACAATTCTTGCAGGAGTAAGATGGTGTTGCATTGTGGTTTTCATTTGAATTTACCTGATCATTACTGATGATGAGCATTTTTTATATATTTGTTCATCATTTATGTATCTCTTTTTGAGAATTGTCTATTCATGTCCTTAGCCCACTTTTTGATGGGGTTGTTTTTTTCTTGCTGCTTTGTTTGAGTTACTTATAGAGTCTGGATATTAGTCCTTAGTCTTAGTATAGATTGTGAAGGTTTTCTCCCAGTCTTTGGGTTGTCTGTTAACTCTGCTGATTATTTCTTTTGCTGTGCAGAAGCTTTTTATATAATTAAGTTCCATCTCTTTATTTCTATTTTTGTTGCATTTGCTTTTCAGTTCTTGGTCATGAAGTGTTTGTCTCAGCTAATGTCTAGAAGGGTTTTTTCCAAAATTGTCTTCTCGAATTTTTATAATGTAAAGCCTTAGATTTAGGTCTTTGATCCATCTTGAGTTGATTTTTGTATAAGGTGAGAGATGAGGATCCAGTTTCATTCTTCTACATGTGGGTTGCCAATTATTCCAGCACAATTTGTTGAATAGGGTGTCTTTTCCCCACTTTATGTTTTTGTTTGCTTTGTCAAAGATCAGTTGGCTGTAAGTATTTGGATTTATTTCTGGATTGTCTACTCTGTTCCATTGATTTATATGCCTATTTTTATACCAGTACCATGCTGTTTTGGTGACCATGGCCTTATATTATAGTTTGAAGTTGAGTAATATGATGCCTCTAGATTTGTTCTTTTTGCTTAGTCTTGCTTTGGCTATGCAGGCTCCTTTTTGGTTCCATATAAATTTTGCGATTTTTTTTTCTTGTTCTTTGAAGAATGATGGTGCTATTTTGATAAGAATTGCATTGAATTTATAATTGCTTTTGACAGTATGGTCATTTTCACATATATTGGTGCTGCTCATCCATGAGCATGGAATATGTTTGCATGTGTGTGTCATCTATGATTTCTTTTAGTCGTGTTTTGTAGTTTTCCCTGTAGAGGTCTTTCATGTCCTTGATTAGGTATATTCCTATGCTTTTAATTTTTTTTTTTTTTTTTTTTTTTTTTTTTTCCCCGCAGCTGCTGTGAAAGGGTTTGAGTTCTTGATTTGATTCTCAGCTTGGTCGCTCTTGGTATATAGCAGAGCTACTGATTTGTGTACATTAATTTTGTATCCTGAAATTTGATGAATTTATTTACCAGTTCTAGGAGCTTTTTAGGTGAGTCATTAGGGTTTTCTAGGTATATTATCATGTCATCAGCAAACAGTGACAATATGACTTCCTCTTTACTGATTTGGATTCCCTTCATTGCTTTCTCTCGTCTGATTCCTCTGGCTAAGACTTCCAGTACTATGTTGAATAGAAGTGGTGAAAGTAGGCATCCTTGTCTTGTTCCAGTTCTCAGGGAGAATGCTTTCAATTTTTCCCCGTTTAGTGTAATGTTGGCTGTGGGTTTATCATAGATGACTGTTGTTACCTTAAGGTATGCTCCTTCTATGCCAGTTTTGCTGAGGGTTTTAATCATAAAGAAGTGCTGGATTTTGTCAAATGCTTTTTCTGCATCTATTGAGATGATCATGTGACTTTTGTTTTAAATTCTGTTTATGTGGTGTATCACGTATATTGACTTGTGTATGTTAAATCATCTTTGCATCCCTGGTATGAAATCCACTTGATCAGGGTGAATTATCTTTGTGATATACTGTTAGATTGGGTTAGTTAGTATTTTGTTGGGGATTTTTGCATCTATTATGTTAATCATATAATATGTTCATCAGGGATATTGGTCGGTAGTGCTTTCTGTTGTTGTTCTTATGTCCTTTCCTGGTTTTAGTATTAGGGTGGTACTGGCTTCATATAATGATTTAGGAAGGATTCCCTCTTTCTCTATCTTTGGGAATAGTGTCAACAGGATTGGAATCAATTCTTTGAATATCTGATACAATTCAGTTGTGAATCCATCCGGTCCTGCACATTTTTGTGGGTTACTTTTTAATTACAATTTCAGCCTTGCTGCTTGTTATTGATCTGTTCAATTTCTGTTTCTCCCTGGTTTAATCTAAGAGGGTTGTATATTTTTCAGGAATTTATCGATCTCTTCTAGATTTTCTAGTTTATGAGTGTAAAGCTGTTCAAAGTATCCTTGAATCTTCTTTTTTGTTTCTGTGGTATTGGTTGTAATATCTCCCATTTTGTTTGTAATTGAACTTATTTGGATCTTCTCTCTCCTTTTCTTGGTTAAGCTCACTAATGGTCTACCAATTCTATTTATCTTTTCAAAGTGCCATTTTTTTGTTCCATTTATCTTTTGTAGGTTTTTTTGTTTGTTTGTTTCAATTTCATTTAGTTCTGCTCTGGTCATGATTATGTCTTTTCTTTTGCTGGGTTTGGGTTCGGTTTGTTCTTGTTTCTCTAATTCCTTGGGGTGTGACCTTAGACTATTTGTTTGTGCTCTTTCAAACTTTTAGATGTAGGTATTTAATGCTATGAACTTTCCTGCTAGCTCTTCTTTTGCTGTATTCCAGAGGTTTTGATAGGTCGTATCACTATTATTTTTCAGCTGAAATAATTTAAATTTATATCTTGATTTCATTGTTGACCCAAGGATCATTCAGAAGCAGGTTATTTAATGTCCATGTGTTTGCATGGTTTTGAGGGTTTCTTTTGGAGTTGATTTCCAATTTTATTTCACTGTGGTCTGTGAGAGTACTTGACATAATTTCAACTTTCTTAAATTTGTTAAGACTTGTTTCATGACCTATCATATAGTCTATCTTGGAGAATGTTCCATGTGCTGATGAATAGAATATATATTCCAGCAGTTGTTGGGTAGAATGTTCTATAGATATCTGTTAATTCTATTTGTTCCAAGTTGTAGTTTAAATCCATTGTTTCTTTCTTGACTTTTTGTTGTGATGGCCTCTCTAGTGCAGTCAGTAGAGTATTAAAGTCCTCCACTATTATTGTGTTGCTGTCTATCTCATATCTTAGGTCTAGTAGTAACTATTTTATAAATTTGGGAGCTCTAGTATTAGGTGCATATATATTTAGGATTGTGATATTTTCCTGTTAGACTAATCTTTTTATTATTATATAATGTCCCTTTTTGTCTTTTTTAACTGCTGTTGCTTTAAAGTTTGTCTTGTCAGATGTTAAAAATAGCTACTTCCGCTTGCCTTTTGTGTCTATTTACGTGGAATATATTGTTCCACCTCTATACCTTAAGTTTATGAGAGTCCTTATGTGTTGGGTGAGTCCTTGAAGACAGCAGATACTTGGATGGTGATTTCTTATCCATTCTGCCATTCTCCATCTTTTAAGGAGTATTCAGGCCATTCACATTCAATGTTAGTATTGAGATATGAGGTTCTATTCTATTAATCATGCTATTTGTTGCCTGAATAACTTAGTTTTATTTTTTTCATTGTGTCATTGTGTTATAGGTCCTGTAAGATTTGTGCTTTAAGGAGATTCTATTTTTGTGTATTTCAAGGATTTGTTTCAAGACTTAGAGCTCCTTGTAGTGCTGACTTGATAGTGGTGCATTCTGTCAGCATTTGTTTGTTTGAAAAATATTTTATCTTTCCTTCATTTATGAAGCTTAGTTTCACTGGATACAAAATTCTTTGCTGATAGTTGTTTTGTTTAATAAGGTTAAAGATAAGACCCCAATCCTTTCAAGCTTATAGGAATTCTGCTGATACATCTTCTGTTAATCTATTAAGTTTTCCTTTATAGGTTAACTGATTCTTTTGCCTCACAACTCTTAAGATTCTTTTCTTTTTCTTGACTTTAGATAACCTGATGACTATGTGCTGCGGCAATGATCTTTTTTCAATAAATTCCCCAGATGTTCTTTGAGCTTCTTGTGTTTGGATGTCTAGATCTCTAGCAAGGTCAGGGAAATTTTCCTTAATTATTCCCTAAAATATGTTTTCCAAACTTTTAGATTTTTCTTCTTCCTTGGGAACACCAATTATTCTTAGATTTGGTCATTTAACATAATCACAAACTTCTTTAAGTCTTTCTTCATTTTTAAAAATTATTACTTTTTTGTGTTTTTTGGATTAGGTTAATTCAAAAGCATTGTTTTCAAGCTCTTAAGTTCTTTCTTCTACTTGTTTGATTCTATTGTTAAGACTTTCCAGTGCATTTTGCATTTCTCTAAGTGTGTCCTTTGTTTCTAGAAGTTGTGACTGTTTTTTTTTACTTATTCTATTTCACTAGAGATTTTCCATTTTTATCCTGTATCATTTTTTGATTTTTTGAAATTTTTTTTTGAGACGGAGTCTCACTTGGTTACCCAGGTTGGAGTGCAGTGTCTCGATCTTGGCTCACTGCAAGCTCCGCCTCCCAGATTCATGCATTCTCCTGCCTCAGCCTCCTGAGTAGCTAGGACTACAGGCACCTGCCACCATGCCCAGCTGATGTTTTGTATTTTTAGTAGAGATGGGGTTTCACCACGTTAGCCAGGATGATCTCAACCTCCTGACCTCCTGATCCACCTGCCTCGGCCTCCCAAAGTGCTAGGATTACAGGTGTGAGCCTCTGCGCCTGGCTTATGTTTTGATTTTTTAAAGTTGGACTTCACCTTTCTCTGGTGCTTCCTTCATTAGCTTAATAATCAAACTTCTGGGCCAGACGGGGTGGCTCATGCCTGTAATCCCAGCACTTTGGGAGGCCGAGGCAAGCAGATCACAAGGTCAGGAAATAAAGACTATCCTGGTTAACACAGTGAAACCCCGTTTCTACTAAAAATACAAAAAAATTAGCCAGGTGGGGTGGTGCACACCTGTAGTCCCAGCTACTCGGGAGGCTGAGACAGGAGAATCACTTGAACTCCGGAGGCAGAGGTTGAAGTGAGCCAAGATCGCACCACTGCACTCCAGTCTGGGCAACAAAGCAAGACTCTGTCTCAAAAAAATAAAATAATAAAATAAATAAATAAATAACCGAACTTCTGGATTCTTTTTCTGGCAATTCAGAGATTTTGTCTTGGTTTGGATCCATTGCTGGTGAGCTAGTGTGATCTTTTGTCAGTGTTAAAGAATCTTGTTTTGTCTTATTACCAGAATTGTTTTCCTGGTTCCTTCTCATTTGGTTAGACTATGTCAGAGGGAAGATCTGGGAGTCAAGGGCTGCTATTCATATTCTTTTGTCACACAGGGTGAGCCCTTGATTTGGTGCTCTCCCCCTTCCCCTAGGGTTGGACTGCCCTAGAGTCAAACTGCAGTGATTGTTATTTCTCTTCTGGATCTAGTCACCTAGGAGAGCTACTGGGCTCCAGGCTGGTACTGGAGAGTGTCTGCAAAGAGTCCTGTGATATAATCCACTTTCAGGTCTCTCAGCCATGGATACCACCATCTGCTCCAGTGGAGGTAGCAGGGGAGTGAAGTGGACTCTGTAAGGGTCCTTGGCCATATTTTTGTTACATTCACTGGGTTTTGTGTTGGTTGGCCTCCATCCAGAAGGTGGTGCTTTCAAGAGTGCATCAGCTGCAGTAGAGAGGATACAAGCTTGCCCTAGGGTCAGGCAGTGGGTGGGGCCATGGAGCTCCCCAAAAATTATGTTCTTTGTCTTCAGCTACCAGGGCAGGTAGAGAAAGACCATCAGGTCGGGGCAGGGTTAGGGGTGTCTGAGTTTAGAGTCTTCTTGGGCAGGACTTGCTGTGGCTGCTGTGGGGGTGGGAAGTGTGGTTCCCAGGCCAATGGAGTTATATTCCCATGGGGATTATGCCTGTATCTGCTGTGTCACACAGGTCACCAAGGAAGTGGGAGAAAGTTGGCAGCCAAAGGCCTCACCCAATTCCCACATAGCCCACAGCCCAAAAGGCTAGTCTCACTTCCACAATGCCCCCTTAACAGTACCAAGTTTATTTCCAGATAGCCAGTAAGCAGGCCTGAGAACTTGTCCCAGGTTACAAGCCTCCCAGCTTAGAAAGCAAGCTGACTCACAGTACCTCAGCTGTCCCAGGGAGCCTGCAGCAGCAATCCACCTCCTTCAAATGATCTGTGGATCCTCTTGGCTTTCCAGGTATGTTAATGCGGTAGTGCTTGGAACAAAAGTTCACGATGTCAGTCTCACACACTGCTTGGTCAAAGTGGGAGCTGCAAGTCGCTCCTGGCTCCTATCCACCATTTTTTTACATTAATATTTAATATGCAAGATATTTTAAATACTTAACTATCTTTATTTGATTTAGAAACAAAATTCTGCACTGTAACCTCAAAGGGAAAAATTAAAAATATCTTTATAGTCTTATTTTTCACTTAAGAACAGAATTTACCTGTTTATTTCTGCAGGAAAAAAAAAAAACCAGAAAAAACGTCTACATTTTTTTCTTACACATACAAACTCTAAAATTTTAACTCCTCTATATCACTATGCTTCTATTTTATTTACAAAATTCAAGTTCTAATATTTTTCAACCTGAGAAGATTTATGCTCCCTTTAATCTGCGTGAGTAAAATTATTATCAGTGTGAAATATCAATGATATTTAGATGTTACACCTACTAGCAAAAGGTATGTCTGGTGAGGGCACAACAGAACAAAATGTAACCTTTGCAGGACTGGAATAACTTAGATGGCTCGGAGGAGTCACTTGGGCTGGATGTGAAATATGATCAAGTATCAGACAGTAGGTGATGGTTCAAATATATTCCAGGTAGAGGGCAAAGAAATGGCATAGGTTAGATTGACCACATAGTAAGGGATTGCAGACAGGATTTGATGGGGGGTTTAACCACTTTGATCTAAAAAATATTCACTAATCCTGGGATCCTTGCCTCATTGGATCTGATTTATCTCTAAGTAAACCAGACTTTGTTGGATATACAATACATCAAACTACACAATTTGGAGATGATGGTAGTAAACAACATGGTTATGAAGATGATAGTCATCATAGTATAAGAGGAAATTATGTTTGTCTTGTTTCTGTGGTAAAACTTATCAAGCTAAAAGAAGGACCTAAGAAGTTTAAAAGAGATTCTGCATACAATACCATAGTTATTGAACAAAAGTTGTATTAACTACATTGTTAATAATGCTCTCATTAATTTTGATCATGTGATCTTTGAATTACACTTTTGGAAACAGTGACAAGGAAAATTAACCAAAACCAACCAGGCAAACAAAAAAGAAGAGCAACAGTCTGTTGTTTATGTATCAAGTACAGTTTAACATCTTCTCTATAATGTTTTCTGAAACAGATCTAGGCCTCTTTTAACTCCCATATTATCTCTGGTAATACTGCAATTGTTGCTTTTATCATACTGTATTATAATTACCTTTCATTTTAACATCTTCCTAACTATATTGTGCCTTGAATCCAGGTTTATCTTTGGAAATCCAGTCCCTAGATTAATGCATAATAAATAATTGGTATAAAATAAACAGATAATTGATTGCCAATAACTACATATTATATTAGAAAGACTAACAAGTCTAATAAGAAAAAAAATAGATACATTAACGAATGAAGACAGTAAGTATATAAACAGCCCTAGAGAGATGAATTGGCTTTCATTTTACTGTTCTAATGGGGAAAATGTCAAGAATAATTTTTGAAACACCTTTGCTATGTCATTTTATATAATGGTATATTCCATTTTAGTATGGTCAAAAATAATTTAGGATCAAATTTTAACTGTCTTTAGTGAAATGTCAGTATCAGGACACCTATCAACTTTTCAGAATTACATGCTTGAAGCTTCATCAATATAATTATGTGTGGAATGAATGAGTGAAGCTCTACTTTTAGATAAATGACCTGCTGAATTTCCACAGTGAATAATTTCCCAAGAAAGTATGAACAATGCTTTGCAATAAAATAATATCTTAAGCCCAACAGAAGTAGTGTAAATTCATTTCTAAAGTGTATTGTAATTCTTTAAACAGGATAATTACTTGCAAAATAAACTTTTGGTTAAATGAAATATTTCATGTATCCACTTTGCTTAATGGTAGGCACACCTCTATAAAAAGGTGTAGATTGACCTAGAACTGACAATAAGATTTAATATAGTTTCGCTAGATCAGAGATAGTTTAGAGATAAGGAAGTCTGCAAAAAAAAAAATAAAACAATTAAAGCCAAAGAAGATATCTAAGTATGGAATATTAAACTATGTTCTAAATGCTGGCAATGAATAAATAAACAGGAGAAATTCAAAAAGTCAATTTTAATATATAATACTCCTAAAGTGATCTCAACTTTTTTCCTGAATGTAAAATCATCATCTCAACAAGTTACAATAAAACGTAGTTTAAAAATCTTCTAAAATCAAATGCCTTTAGAACTAACAATGGCTCGTCCTCTCCCAAATACTTTATTTTTGTACCTCTATACACTTGTGGAGTCAATTATTTTTCTGCATAGTATAAGAAAAGAAATGCTTGTGTAAAACTGACTGAACATGAAAAATGAAGAATATGATTTTCATCTTATCAGCAAAATACTGGTATTGAAAAATTACCACTATAATTCTTTTAGTCTGAGCATATAAAAAAATGTGGTTTTCCAACAATGTAATGACCAATAATGTGACATTACAGTAAAACTATGAAGTGTAAAAGACAAAGAGAGAATTCCAGAAGAACAAGAGATAAGTATCTAGTCACATATACGGGAACCCCCATCAGACTAACTATAATTCTCATCACAAATCTTACAGGCCAGGAAAGAATAAAATGGTATATCCAAGTACTGAAAGAAAAAGAAACACACACAAAAAATACCAAAGAAGGATATTATACCCAGTAAATTTACTCTTCATAAATGAAAAAGAAGTAAAGCATTTTGCAGACAACCAGAAACAGAGAATTTGTCACCACTAGACTGACCCCACAAACGATGCTTAAAGGAATCCTGTGCATGGAAGGAAAAGGACAATATCTATCAACACGAAAACACACAAAAGTATAAAACTCACTGGTGAACCAAACACACAAATGAAGAAGAGAAAAGACACAAATATTACCACTTCAGAAAATTACCAAAGTGCGATGATAAACAACGAGAGAAAGAGAGAACAAAGGATATGCAAAACTAACAGAAAACAACAAAATGACAGGAATAAGTCTTCACATAGCAATAAAAACCTTGAAGACTGGCTCAATGGATTTAAAAAGAAAAACAAAAAACAAGCCCCAGCTATAGTCTGCATAGAAGAAGCTTACCTGTAAAGACACCACAGACTGAAAATAAAAGAATGGAAAAAGATATTCCATGTATATACATATCAAAAGTGAGCAGGACTAGCTATACTTATATCAGATAAAACAGACTTTAAGTCAAAAATAGTGAAAAAAAAACAAATAAGGTCATTATATAATGATAAAGGGATCAATTCAACAAGACGATGTAACAATTGTAAATATATGTACACTTGACAGTGGAGCACCCTGAGATATATAGTGAATAACATTAGATCTAAAGAGAGAGACGGAGTCCAATACAATGATAGCTGGTAATGTCAACACCCCACTCTTGCCATTAAACAGATCATCTAGACAGAGAATGAACAAAGAAACATTAGATTTAAACTGCACTTTAGACCAAATGAACCTAATAGACAGCTAAGAACATTTTATCCAACAGATGGAGAATACACATTCTTCTCATCAGCACATGGAGCATTCTCCAGGATACACAATATGTTAGGCCACAAAAGCAATCTCAACCAATTTTAAACTATCAGAACCATACCCAGTACCTTCGTAGACTAAATGGAATACACCCAGAAATCAGTAAGAAGAGGAACTTTGGAAACAATAAACATACATATAATTAAACAATATTCTCCTGAATGACCATTGGGTCAAGAAAAAAATACGGAGGACATAAAAATGTGAAACAAATAAAATCTAAACACAGCATGTCAAAACCTGTGGGATACAAAAAAAAAAAAAAAACAATGCTAACATGGAAGTTTATAGCAATAAATGCTTGTATCAGAAAAGCAGAAAGATTTCAGAAAAACAATTTAAAAATTCACCTTAAGGAATTAGAAAAGCAAGAACTAATCAAAGCCAAAATTAGTAGAAGAAAAGAAGTAATAAAGATCAGAGCAGAACTAAACAAATAGAGACTAAAAAAATACAAAGAATCAATAAATAAAAGATTTGGTTTTTTGAAAAGATGAACAAAATTAATACTAGCTTAACTAAGCAAGAAGAAAAGAGAGAAGACCCAAGTCAACAAAATCAGAAATGAAAAAAGAGACATAACAACTGATACAACAGAAATACAAAGGATCATCAGAGACTGTTATGAGCAACTATATGCTAACAAATTGGAAAACTTATGAATAGATTCCTGTACACATCTAGCCTATTAAGACTGAATCAGGAAGAAACAGAAAACCTAAACAGGCTGATAATGAGTAACAAGATTGAATCAGTAATACAAAGCATCCCAACAAAGAAAAGCCCAGGACCAGATGGCTTCACTGACAAATTCTACCATACTTATAAAGAAAACCTAATATAATTTCATCTCAAATTGTCCACAAAAATGAAGAGGAAATATTTACTCACTAATTATATAAGGCCAGTAATATCCTATTATCAAAACCAGACAAGGATACAACAAATAAAGAAAACTACAAGCCAATATCTCTCAAGAACATAGACACACAAATTCTCAACAAAATATTAGCAAACTGAGTTCAAAAGCACATTAAAAAGGTAATACATCACTATCAAGTGTGATTTATCCCAGACTGTAAGGATGGCTCAGCATATGCAAATCATACCAAGAAAATGAAAGACAAAACCCAAAAGATGCAGTAAAAGCATTCCAGCCAATTTGCTGCAAATGACAAGATTCTGTTCATTTTTATGACTTAAATATATTCCATTGTGTGCACGATGGAATATACCCATATTTCTCAGCAGTTTTATTCATTTCATTCTTTTTTTCTCTATTCTTGTCTGCCTGTCTTATTTCAGAAAGATAGTCTTCAGCTTTTGGATTCTTTCCTCCGCTTGTTCTATTCCATTATATATATTTGTGATTGCATTGTGAAGTCTTGTGTTGTGCTTTTCAGCGATATCAGGTCGGTTATGTTCCTCTCTAAACTGGCTATTCTGGTTATCAGCTCCTGCAATGCTCTATCATGATTCTTTGCTTCTTTGCATTGGGTTACAACACACTCCTTTAGCTCAGTGAAGTTAGTTATTATCCACCTTCTGAATCCTACTTCTGTCCATTCACCCATCTCAGCCTCAGCCTCAGCCTATTTCTGTGCCCTTGCTGGAGAGGTGTTGCAATTATTTAGAGGAGAAGAGGCACGCTGGCTTTTTGAGTTTTTAGCGTGTATTTGTGTTGATTCTTTCTTATCTTTGTGGGCTTATTTACCTTTGATCTTTGAGGTTGCTGATCTTTGAATGGGTTCTTTGTGGGGTCTTTTTTATTGGTGGTGGTGGTGTTGCTTTCTGTTCGTTTGTTTTTCTTATAGCAGTCAGGCCTCTCTTCCATGGGGCTGCTGTGGCTTGCTTGGGGTCCACTCCAGACCCTAATCACCTGGGTCCCTCCCAGACCTGGAGGTATCATCAATGGATGCACCTCCCTTGGCAGGGGGTGTGAGCTCCCCTAGCTCCATGCCACTTACGGGTGGGCTGTTGCCCCACCCTGCTTTTCCTCACTCTTTGTGGGTTGCACTGACCACCTAGTCAGTCTCAATGTAAGAACCTGGGTACCTCAGTTGAAGGTATAGAATTTACTCACCATTTTTGTTCTTCTCCAAGACAGCAGCAAACTGCAGCCACTTCTAATTGGCCATCTTGGCCCACCCCCCAGCCACTTCTTACAATTATTATTGTATTTGTTTCTCCCTATTTAGTTGCAATCTACCTTTGCAATCATATTTAAAAGTGTGACTCTAGTAAGAATCATATAGTTGGATCTTGCCTTTTTAACTTTTCAATCTCTGTCATTTAATTTTAATATTGTTAATATTTAATGAAACTGTTAATATGCTTTGATTTAGGTCTACTATTTTATTATTTGTTTACTTTTTTTCCCTGCTGATTTTTGACCTCCCTGTGTTTTCTTCCTTGGATCATTTAAATGATTTTTAGTTTTCCATTTCAATTTATTTATAGGCTCCTTTGCTTTATTCTTTTCTATGATTTTTAGGAGTTTCTAAAGCGATTGAAATAATCATACCCAAATTGTTACAGCCTGCTGGAAATTAATATTGCACTGCTTCGTTTTAAATGTAGAAATCTCTCAACCATACATATATCTACCTACCGTCATATTATACTGTAGTTGTCATAATATTACATTTACATGTATGAAAATTCTGATGTTATAACACTTGCTTCAGAAACATACATACTTTGTAGAATTTAAGAAAACCATATTACTTTATATGTTTTTGTTTTTTAGGTATGTTCTTAGTTACCATTTCTAATGTTCTTCATTCCTTAAGATTCAGATTATTCTCTGGCATCTTTTACTTCAAACTGAAGACTTCGGTTTTGCATATTTTACAGAGCAGACCTACTGTCAACAAATAATTTCAATTTTTTATTCTAGAAAAGCAAAACAAAACAAAAATTGTTTGTATATTGTGCCTTCATTCCTATGGAATATTTTCTATGAATATAGAACTCTCATTGATCCCCTTTTTTCTTAAGCACTTTGTAGATGTTATTCTACTGATCTAGCCTCCGTTTTCTGATAAGAAAGTCATGACAATTCAGTTGCTGGTTTTCCTTTCTTTCTCTTTCTCTCTCTCTCTCTTTTATTCTTTTTCTCTCTCTCTCTTTTTTTAATTGATATAGAGTCTCACTCCATCAGCCAGGCTGGAGTGCAGTGGTGCAATCTCAACTCACTGCAACCTCCACCTCCCCGGTTTAAGCAATTCTCCTGCCTCAGTCTCTCAAGTAGCTGGAATTACAGGTTCCCATTATTTTTCCCTTCAAAGATTTCTGTATTATTTCTTTATCTTTGATTTTCAGCAGTTTAATTATGATATGTATAATAGTGCTTTTCTGGACTGTAGTGGAAATGGCAGTAGAATTTGGAATTTGAAAATGTGAGTTTGAATACTAGTCTGGCCACTTACTTGCCATGTAACTTTAGGCAAGTCAATTCTCAGAATCCAACATCTTAGCTGTAAAATGAGAATTATAGAATCTGCAATATAAAATTGTTGAGAGGATCAAACAAAATAACACATGTGAAAGTGCTCTGTAAGGTGCAATGATGACTAAATTGAGGGTCAAAAAAGCTAGGTAATGACCCATCTATTGAAGCTGGATTGGTAACTCTAGGTATGTCTAACCCAAAAGTTTATGCTTTTTCTACGTTTCCATGTTGCTTCCATTTACATGATGACAATTCTCTCTTAATTATTCTTTCCAAATACACCTTTGAGTACCTACTATGGCTCAATTACTAAATTGGGCACTGAGGATAGAATCCTAGTACCTGTCCTTGAGGAGTTCCACGTGCCATCCTCTTCACTGTGTTGACTCCTCTCTAGTTTCTGTATTCTTTTTGTTGCTTTTAGGAAATTCAGGTGGTTATTTTTATATTATTTAGAGATATGTGTTATTTGCAAGATTGGTCTAATACAAGTTGCTTAAACGCTACAAGAAGCAGAACCCCTGTCCATGAGTTTTGAATTTTGCTGTCTAGTTGCTTGATCACTTATATAGATTTGGAGAAATTAAAAACCAAGCTGCTACTGCTGCCCCATCTGAAAATATTCTTCTATTTTTAAAAATATAAACCCAATGCTACCACTATTCTTTCTGTAACACAGTGTTGGTCCAGATTATTACTTCTTTTAAAGAGCAACAATATTTATCTGAGTTTCACTGCTAAGAAGTAAGAGATCAGCAGCATAAATTCAATTACAGATTCTCTCAGTGTATTTCTACTTTCCTTCACTCATTTATACCTGTTGTCTTCTATTTTTAATACTGCAATATTTCATATTTCTGCTGTTGATCATACACTTACTCTTACAGCTGTCAGAATTAAATAACCAGTTCCAAATGACCCACTCGCTGAGTAATTTTGCAGGTAAGAATAAAAGGTTTCATTGGAGGCCTATTCTAACAATATGAGTGAAAAACAGATACCTGTTTTGTAAACTCAACCTTTCGGAGTCTTTTTCTCTTGATCAATGTCTCAGTTCTCTTCCAAAATGATACTGATCCACCTACAAAGGTAAAGAAATAATATTCATAAACTAAGTTATTATCAACTTGACCATTTTCCATAGCAAATTTCAATGAAATCAGCCTTTTACCTACAACCTTCTTCTAGTTGTATTTCTCTTTGTAATCTTCCTATCTGTTATCTCTGAGATACCACATTAAAGAGATTTGGATAGAATATGATGGGTAAACCATCAGTGTTCTTTTCAGCTTAGCATTTTTTTTTTTTTTTTTTGGTTTTGAGCAGCTCAAATTATGCCGTATGATAATGCTGGCATTTTACTACTGGACAGTGTTCTGTAAAGCATTACAAGACACTTGGAAATAATCCAGATGCTTGCTGGGAATGACTCATTTTATGTTGACGTTTACTTGCAATGCCGACACCATTAGCTACTTTAGATTGGTAGAAGCCCTCTCCTCCAAATTTTGATTTTGGGTAAACAGATTGAACTGTGATAACATTGTCACAGCCTTCTCTTAGTGAAATTCAACCCCCCGACCTTATCTTGGATCATCTGAAAACTGGCAGATTCACATGCTACTTTCACTGAATCCAGAACTTTCTTGCAATGACCCTAGCATCTTGTTCTTGGCTGCTGCCATCTTGAGGAAGGGAAGAAACTGGAAGAAGTTTATATGTATTGTTATTTAAAAACAAACACACAAACAAAAAACACTGTATCTTTAATGTGGTTTGGGGAAGAAATGTAGACAAGTGTCTTTATTCTATTTTTAATTTTAAACTAGCACTTGCAGTTGTTTTTCAAAAAGCTTAGATTTCACATGTAAAATTCCTTTAATATATTTCATGAATCTTACTGTCTTTCCATTCTTATGTTGCATATGTGCTGTTCATTTTGCACTTGAAATTCTGCTGTAAGTAGAATTTCAAAAGACAACTAATTTTCATGAAAATATATGTTATAACAAAAATGGTAAATATAAATAAGTAAACTATTTTAGGAATTCTACAATCAAATCTTTGCAAAAATGTTTCATCAGAAGGAAAATGTATACTGTATAACTTTTAAGGAAAAAATATTAATTTGATGCAAACAAATTTCTAGGTGGCATACTTTTCTGTAGTCTTGGTAAGTATGAAAGAATTAAGGAAGGCACTAAGTTGAATTACTCTATATTCACTGCTGGGGATTTTGAACCTGAGAATGATGGTGATAAGAAGATGGGTGATATGATAATATCTCTGTGTTTGAAAACATAATTTTAGCTAGTGTGTTTGAAAAATGACTGATGGTCTGTGGGGCTACAACCAGGGAGTCAATAAGGAGGATATTAGAATTAAGATAAAAGCTGATAATAGATGAGGACAGGGAGGAATAGGCAGCAATGGAGTAGAAGAGTAAATGGTTGGGAAGAGTGGGAATCTATTTGGATATATTAATGTGAATATTCTATAGCAGTAAGAGTGTATAGATTGATAGAAGATGAAATATTAATATGAGATTTTTATATCAGGCAATAGATATTAGAGTTATGGCATATAGAGTAAGGAATAAGGGTAACAATGATATTTAATTGTTAGATAGAATGAAAGACAAAGAGGGTAGAAAATACATAATCCTCATTTAGCATATTTTCCCCTCTCTTTTTGTATACACATGTCTGTTTAACTTTTTTTTTAAGACAGGGTCTCTCTCTGTTGCCCAGGCTGGAGTGGGTGGCATGATCACAGCTCACTGAAGCCTCAGCCTCCTAGACTCAAGTGATCATCCTGCTTTAGCCTCTCCAGTAGCTGGGACTATAGGCATGCACCAAACACCAGGTTAATTATTTTATTTTAAGGACAGATGGGGTCTCACACTGTTGCACAGGCTGGTCTTGAAATCCTGAGTTCAAGCCATCCTTCGGCCTCAGCCTCCCAATATGCTGGAATTACAAGTGTGAGCAACTATTTAAATTTTTTAAAATTATGCTTTAAGTTCTGGGATACATGTGCAGGACATGCAATTATGTTACATACGTATATATGTGCTATGGTGGTTTGCTGCACCCATCAACCCATCATCTACATTAGGTATTTCT